>NC_056732.1:1401986999-1402266999 GCF_019279795.1 Protopterus annectens | reverse complement strand
GCATATCACTTGGCCACAACAGGGTGGTTTCAAGTAAAGGATGTAGACTTGGATATGTACTGGCATATTCTATTGTTGCTACTACAAGTCAGAACTGGTTTTATGATTTGTTTATCCCAGTGTCCAGAAAATGATGTCATGTAATGAACGTTTGGGGACTGGGGAGAGAGGATACTGTATCTAACTGTGTGTGCTGTATAAAGACGATGATGTTGTCTTGTTTGTGGTGGATCAGTCTGAGAGTTCAAGTTATTAATTTTTCTAGCTTATATGCTGTAGTAAGTTGTATAGCCAAGAAACGTTATGTATGTGCAGCATAGTTTTTTTTCTGTATGCATCCTTTCTAGATTTATTGACTTTTATTTTCTGTCTCTGTGTACTAACCAATGTATATTTTAATTTGTTTGCAATGTTTTCTTTATTGTTTAAGGAAAATAAATAACTTTTGAACTCTTGTGACTGACCTCCATTATTATATGTGTTTCTATGAAGTTTTATTTATCTGAGAACAGAGTAATTATCGTTTACATTGTTTGTTGCACTGTATGGCACATGTTCCTATTAAGCATACATCTAGTGAAAAATATTTAATTGCTATATTTCGTATTTGGCCTAAGACCAGCCAGGTAGGTTGGTGTCTTTGGCCTTAAACCCAGAGTGGTGGCAATACTACCATGCAAAGAAGAAAGCTGTGGGGAATTGGGAAATTTGCCTTCCTTCCCAGGGAATTGTTTGTATAAAAATATTAATTTGTGTGACTGACAAGTAATTACCATGGATAAAGAGTTACTGGAAGATATTGCTTCACGAGAGCAGTGACAGAGCAGTGAGAATAGGACCTGGAAATGTCTGGCCAAAGACTCAACCCTATTATTGTCCTGTGTACAGTTTAATTTAGTTATGGATGTTGGAAACCCATAACCAGGAAAGTAGTTGATATTCCCTTTCTGCTCTTGGAGTCCAGTTGATTTTGTGAATTAATTATTAAAGTAGACTTTTGCGTAGTTTTTTGCTAATACTTTACCTTTGGTTGGCAGTGGTGGGATTCAAACCAGGCAGCATTTTGCCATCTGGTGGGATTCAAACCAGGCAGCATTTTGCCATCTGGAAGTCATATTGGTGGCAGTAACATTACCCCTGTAACAGTGGCAACAATGTGCCAATCTGTTGTCCTTTTGCGCACCCATCTCATCTTTTGAATCTCTCTCTGCATGCTCATTAATGTATAATTTGGTATATTACAGAGTGCTGTTACCTGTGTATGTGAGGCCTAGACAAGAATGCGAATCCTATTTATGACATCTGATGTGGATTTATCCCTTTATTCTTCCAAGTTAAAATGACAAACCTGTCTTTTTTTCAAGAGGTTAAACAAACTTGGAGCGGGAAGCTACACTTCAGATACCTATTTCCCAAATAGTTAGTCCACACATGAAAATATTTTACTTTAAGCCATATTTTTAAACAAAAATTATGAAATTATTTACGTAGGCTATAATGTTTTTATTGGATAATAACCAGCATATGGAGTAGGTCCAGAAGTAGAGCACAGGAACCAAAAACAGTCTGGACAAGCACCAAAAGGCACTAAGTACAAGCAGGAAACTCCTATAGATGTAATGCAACTCCTTTATTAATGCCACAAGTTAAAAAGCAGAAGCGTTTTCGTCCGAGTGTCACCCAGATTCTTCAGATAAAGGAAACAATGCCCCTACACACAATCACCTTGTTTAATTAAATAATTAAACAATTAATTAACATAAGTAAATGATATGCCTTAAAGGTATAGCAAAATATGCAGAAAGCACCATGATAGATGCATTTAAATAACCTAGTGCATGTAAACAGGATGAACGTATTATAAAAATGTATGTTTTTAAAGTGTGTATATTAAAAAAACACAGGTTACTAAAACATATATAATAATAATTTATACATGCAATATGATTATTTTAATATTTAAATTTTATCTAAAGTAATATCTGAAAATACAACCAGTACCTAATAATTATTGTCACTGAATGTGATAGTAATGAATCTGTGTTTTGCAGACTTAAGTTTTAGTAAGGGAACCAAAGATGTATTGTCATTCAAACCTGGGGGGTTGTTAGCTTCAAGAGCTATTTGCCAGAATGTTTCCCTATATTCTAACTTAGATTCCCATGGTCCACCCTTCAGATCTTTTGGTACAACTTCAATAACAAATAAGGAAAATGTTGCCCTAGTACATGTCAATGTATGCCTATACAGTGCATTACTGTTATTTCTTTTATTATTATCATTAACATGTTCATAGATCCTTCTTTTCAATTGTCTTTTGTTTTTTCCAACGTAAAAACCTTCACAAGCTCCACAGGTAACTAAATAAACTAGAACCTGGGAATTACAGTTAGAATATGTGAATGCTTTAAGTACTTTTTCCCTAGCAGTGACCAAAATCTGTTTTTTCTGTGACATATTAATTGCACTGTGACCACGCCCCACACTTGAAGGTACATTTCCTTCTATTAGAATAAACTTGGTAATTATTAGCACATTCTAGTAAACTTTTAATGTTATGACTTCTCCTAAAAACAACCTTAACAGATTTGTCCTTCAGATTAGGAAGGTCAGTAAGTTCGGAAAATTTGTTCCATTCCTTCTCCACAATATTTTTTAATCTGTTAGGCATTAGCACTAAAACTAGTAACAAAGGCTTTACCATAGCCTAAAGGGTTAACAGCTGTGGCCTTATTATTAAAGCTGTCACCTAAACCCAGAACTGGACAATATTTATCCTTCCTACCTTGAGTAACCTCTCTTCTAATATTAGAAATAAGTTCCCTAGGATATCCTCGATCCAAGAACATATCCTCCAGTTTAACGCATTCTTTTTCATAGTCCTCATCCAGGGATGTCATCTGACCTGTACGTACAAATTGTCTGACTATCCCTTTTTCTGTAAAAATGGATGGGAACGAGAGTAACTGTTGTATGTATTGGAGAAGGTAGGTTTTCTGTACACCATAGACTTGAAACCCTGTTCTGTTGTATAAAGAGAAAAATCCAAATAATTTAACATTTCGGGTGGTAAGTTGATGTGTGAATTTAAAAAAAAGTTGTAGATTAATTAAATGCTGCATAAATTCTTCCAACTGTTCAAGACTACCTACCCAGAAAATACAAACATCATCGAGGTGTCGAGCATATAAAGTCCAGAAATCTGAATAAATACTGTTATGTACGTATCTTTCTTCCCATACTGACAATGATGTCTGCATATGTTCATAGGCAAGTACTAGGCTATCTGCCCATGGGCATTTATAAGCCTAGCCACAGAGTGATGGCTTTCGCCTCCCCATTAGATTAGTAACCTGGGCCTCTGTCAACAGGGCTCCTGAATTGACCCCAGGGTAGAACTTACGATTACCCATCCGCTCATCAAGATTCCTCTTGAAGAGGGTCAGAGGGTCAGAGAGGAGCTCTGAAGAGTAACTAGCCCCCATAGCAACCCCAGTTTCCTGGCGAAAAAACTCACCCTCAAAGACATAAAATTGTTCTTGAATATAAGTTCTGCTAACTCCAAACACAATAATATATCATTTTCTGTAATTCCGGATTTGTTCCTCAGGGATTTTTCCAAACAAGTTAACCCTGTATTATGAGGAATAACTGAAAATTAATCTACCACGTCCACAATAACAAATTTTAGATTATAAGCAAAAACATCATTTTTAACCCTGCTTAAAAATTTTCAAAATGAGTTCACCCCCCCCATATAATTTTCAACTTCCAATCCAAGTATTTGGCTAATGGAGAAATTTTAGAACCTTCTGATGCCACTATAGGTCTAAGGGGAGGGTCATCAATACTCTTATGAAGTTTGAATATCCCAATAATAGAGGGTACCCTAGGGGTGTTGTTTTCCAGATATTGGTAGGTCTCCATCAATAACCCCCTGATCAAATAAGTTTTTGAGGGCAAGATCTATTTTCTTATAAGAAATGTTGATCTCATTAATAGACACCTTGCTATATCTGGAATCATCATGTAAAACAGAAAACTTCTTACTTTCATATAAAATTTTGTCCATAAGGACAATACCCCCCTCCCTTGTCAGGTTCCATAACCCGAATCTGGGGATTAGAACACAATTCCTTCAAAACCAATTTTTCTTCGGCATCTAAATTCAGAATAACTCTGGTGTTTTGGAAAATCTTTCTTATCTCTCTTTCCATTACCAGTTCCAAATTCCTAAGCTGTGGATGAATGGGGTGGTTAAAATACTCACTTTTTTAGGAGTAGAAGGGCCAAGTGTAGTTGTATTGTTGCCAAACATGTTTTCAAAATTTAATTTCCTAATAAACATCTTTAAATTTAAAATAACCTGTGTAAGATTGCTTATTTTATTAGGAACAAACTTTTAATAAATTGGTTAAAAAATCATCCGTTACCTCTAAATTGCTGTAATTAAAGATATGGAACCCATGTCTACTCACTACCTGAGAATCATCACCTTGTGAAAAAACAATAATGTTTAATTCCGGTGATATTTGCCCATGTAGCCCCCTCCCCTCTGTTGGTAATTGCCCCTGTAAAATGGCTATTAGGCGTGTTACGTAACCTCTCTGATCTACAGAGAAGGGGTTCTGCATTGGTCAATTCATCATTAGATTCTACATATACATCCTGTTCCATGGAAACTGAATTCTGAATAGGAGACACGGGGTGGTAGTTATAAATACTATGTTCCATACCCTGTGAAAATATTTGTTTTTTAGGTAAGGGATACTGTTTACCTTCCCTATATTCATAAATGTCCCTGTCAAGCTTTCTATATTTTCTTTTCAAAATTTCATCACATTTCTTGTCAACATGCACCTTCAAATCATGATAGTTATTTTTCTCTGGTTCAATATTAAACATTAAATCATTAGTAACTTTTAAATTGTAAGCTTCAATCTGCTCTTGTAAACTATTAATTAATTTCATGTTCATTGTTTCTAACAATAGCTTTGATATTATCAAATTTACAGTTGTCAAATATAGTTACAAGTTCCTTGTGAAAGTCACTACCGTTAGAGACATTGTTAGGCTATTTAAAAATCCTAAGCCCTTTAGGTACAATACGTAGTTTCAAACATTCATTTAAATAAGAATCATCTATACAGAGAGATTTGTACCTTGTCAGGGCTTGAAGCAATTTGTTTAAAGAGTCCTTGTATGTGTCAGAGTTCTCAGTCAGATTGATAGGGTTTGTAGGCTTACAAAACTCCGGCTGTAAGTGAAGCCATTCATTTAAATCCATTTGTGATCCTTTAGGCACATTCCCAGTGTCTTTTTCTGCTTCAGGATTAACTTCTGTACACAAAACGGAAGACATACTAGAAAAGGATTGTGTATTCACACTGGAACTATGCTCATTCACGACAGAAGCAGAATCTTGTTGGTGTGCAAAAAACCTGGTAGGATTTAAAACTTCCTGATTACTGAGTAAAGTTAGATAGGAATACCATAAGCCCCTGATGAGTGGAGTAAGTAGTTGTACTAGCTGGGTTAACTGCCCAGCTATTTTGCGATGTTCACCAAGTTCAGTTCCCCTACTTCCTTCATGATGGTTAGTAGGTGTACTGTGCCCCTCGGTATACTCCATATTGGAAAAACCAATAACCAGTATATGGAATAGGTCCAGAAATAGAGCACAAGAACCAAAAACACACTGGACGAGCACCAAAAGGCACAAAGTACAAGCAGGAAACTCCTGTAGATGTAAAACAACTCCTTTATTAACGCCACAATTTAGAAAGCACAAGCGTTTTAGTCAGTGTCACTCAGACTTCTTCAGATAAAGCAAACAATGTCCCTACACACACTCACCTTGTATATCTTCAATTAAACAATTAAACAATTAACAAGTAAATGACATATCTTAACGGTATAGTAAAATAAGCAGAAAGCACCATGATAGATTCATTTAAATAACCTAGTGCACGTAAACAGGATGAATGTATTATAAAAATGTTTTTAAAAAAATGTTTTAAAAAACTGTGTATATAAAAAAAAAAAAAAAAAGTTACTAAACATATATAATAACTTGTATATAAAATTTAAATATTAAAATAATCATATTACATCTAAAGTAATGTATGAAAACACAACCAATACCTAATAGTTATAAATAAATCGGAGTTTTGCATATTGTGGAGAAGGAATGGAACAAATTTTCCGAACTTACTGACCTTCCTAATTTAACGACAAACCTGTTAAGGTTGTGTTTAGGAGAGGTCATAACATTAAAAGTTTACTAGAACATGCTAATAAATAGCCAAGTTTATTCTAATCGAAGGAAAGGTACCTTCAAATGTGGGGCGTGTACACAGTAATACGAAAATGAAGCAGGTCACACCAAAGCAACACTTCCCCTGTAGGATATAACAATATGGATCCAATGTATTTTAACATTTTAATAAAGTTAACATGATTTCCTATATTTTATTCATCTATATGAACATCAATGTATTGTATGGTAATGGTATAATGTTGCAAGTGAAGTGTAGTCAGGTCAGTCAATGACAGTATAGCTTTAAAGTTTAATTATTACTGTTGTCACATGGTGGTAAATGAGCCCTATATTAACAGCTCCGTTCAGCACATTTTTCATCTTGATAAAGCTTGGTATTGAGACCAAGCGAAAGTGCTTGATTCTAATTGTTTTTTTGGTTTAATGAAAGATTTTACGCTGAACAGCGAACTTTTTAATGTTTATTTTAAGGCAAGAACAATAAAGTCTGTTTCATTCTAACGTTTCTCCAACGGTCTGGTTCTTCGCACAGTGGAAGTGTTGCTTTGGTATGAACTGCTTCATTTTCGTATTATTGGTCTTTATCTTTTCCATGGCTGAGGAAGTAGACCAAGGGGACTTTCTTAATACACCACAATTACTCAGAACAGAAGGCGGCGATGCTCCTGTGACACGCGCAGAGTTTAATAAAGTTTTGGATTTGTTAAACCAATTAAATGAGACGCTAAGGTGCAACAGGCGGGACTTCCTGTCCAATACCTGGTAACCAAGAGCAGGCGTTAGAGCAAAGAAAAATGCGTATAACTCGTGAAGCAGTGGTTCTACAGCAAGGAACGCAAAACAACTTTAGCCAAGGACCTATCTCATCTAAACAAGCTGGTAACAATCCGGTGGAAATATTTTCTGGTCAGCGTTCATCTGAATTTGATGCCCCAAACAAACGGTTTAACTTTAATCTCTGGGCAGACCAGCAGTTCTGGTTTAAGCAAGGTACTGTACAAGTTGACAAAACTGACATTGAACAGCGGTTTAATAATTTAAAAGAAAGACTATATTCATATAAAAGTAACCAATTAGAGATTAATTATTTAAAAGAATGTGTAAATGTTGAACGAGTGCCCAAGGGCTTACGTTGTTTTAAGTTTCCCAACAATGTGCTGCCAGGAACAGCATATGAGAAACTGTGTAAAATTTTTAACAGAGCTGGACTGCAGGTTTTGGAAGTAATGGTTGAAGAATATGAAGCTAAGGCTGATATTCTCCTTAAAATGTCCAGAATGAAAAGTTGATTGACACCAGTTTTTATCTGTTAAAAAAAGTTATGATAATGTATTCAATGAGGTAGACCAGTATTGTTTAAAAATTTTGAATAGGAAGATCAATAAACAAGAAAGGGACTTAAACGAATATAAAGAAGGGTTAGCTTACCCTGTGGTAGTGAGAAATAAATGGAAAGACGACCGTAATAGGGTGGGAGCTCAGGTAAATACATATAGGAATGTTCACACACAACCTCTCACTGAAGCATTGAGAAGGAGCGAAAGATTAGCTGAAAAGAGTAGAAAGAACTCCCATCAGGATTTTCACTTCCCTCAGGACAGATTAATGGGGAGGGGGGAGAACTTTCAACAACAGAAATGGAGAAAGTCATAGATTTGGGGGTGACTAATAGTTTTTCAGATTTGGTAGATTCCAATGAACTAGTTCTACATGAAGGTGAAGAAAGTAAAGACTACACCTTGGTGAAGGATAAAAACTTCACAATATACAATGTTACAGAGATAGAAATTAAGAAAGAGTTTGTTGACTTGTTTATAAAAGGTCACCATTTCATTCCAGCGTGCTCTGCTGATTTAGCAGAAGCTTTAATAGATTTTAAGTTATTTATAAGGCAGATAAATTTAACTCTGAATTTTAATGGACAGCCCCACACAAAAACCACATTAACTAGATCTAGTACTTACAACCGCCCAACCCACCCATCTTTAAGTTTGAGGAAATGGTCAATAAGGAAATAAGAAAGATCATTTCTAAAAAAACAGAGTACCTGCCAATATGAAATCAGAAGAGATGGCATTAATTCAGTTCCTAAGGAAAGAAAGATGTAGAACCATGAAGCCAGACAAAGGAGGAGGGCTTGTTTTGATGTACATGCAGGACTATGAAATGTATTTGTTTAATATGTTACAAGACTCTGAAAAATAAGAATTGTTATCCAAAAATTAAGTGAATTTAGCCTATTCTAAAATTAAGTACACCCTGATGGGCAATTTACTACAAGGATTTATTAATGAAGAGGTCTACAACTACCTAAATGTCAGCAAACCTAAGATACCAATAATTTTTGGAATCCCCAAGACACATAAAGGTCTTGAACCATTAAAATTCAGGCCTATAGTGTCAGGTAAAGGAGGAATTCTAGAAACTATAGGTAAGTTTGTTGACTATCAGCTTAAAAACTTTGCCACAACCTTGAAATACATATGTAAGGACTCTTGGGACTATAAGAGGTATACAAGAAGATTTTTTTCAAGAAGAATTAATATTGATAACTATTGACGTTGTGGATTTGTTTCCAAGTATTCCAGATGAACAGGGTTTAAATTGGTTCAATGAAACATTAGTGAAAGAATCAGGTATGTCGGATGATACTATTAATTTACTTGTTGAATTCATGGAAATTATATTGAAAAATAATTTCATGTTCTTTAATGGAGAGATATATAAACAAAAAAGGGAGTGGCAATGGGTGCACCATGCGCCTCAATGTATGCAAATATAGTATTACACAGATGGGAGCAGGACTTCATTTTTTCCACTCATTGGAAGGAGTATATAAAGCACTATACCAGGTTTTTAGACGATGTAAGTATTTTGTGGAATGGTACTGAAGAACAGTTTTCAGAATTTTTTGAATACATCAACTCCACGACTTCTTTTTTGTCTTTCACATATGTCAGTAGTAATGAGAAAATGAATTATTTGGACGTGACAGTTTCTAAAGATTGTGTCAATAATAGGTTCACTTCCAAGTTGTACAGAAAGCCCACTTTTTCCAACACATACCTACATTTCACAAGTGGCCATCCTTATTATCAGAAAAAAGGCATTATTAAAGGGCAAATGATCAGGGCATCAAGAATGTCAAGTACTGCAGAATACTTTATGGAAGAATTGATGACATTAAAAAGTATGTTTTTAGAAAGAGGTTATCCTGAAGGATTGATAGATGAAATGGGTAAGGAAGTCCTGGAACATAGAGAGAATAAATATCCCCGTTTATTAGGTCTGGGGCTGACTCAGGAACCAAAACTCAGTCAAGTCAATAATACTGTTTTTTCTAATAACTATACACATACCTATTCAAATAACTCTAAACAAATTGAAGAGGTAATCACTAAGTTTTGGCCAATTTTAACAGGACATGAAGAATTGAAAAAATACATTTCAAAGTATCCTAAATTTACCAGGCGTAGGGACACCAACATAAAAGAATTATTTGAGAAATTTCAAACTCAAGGGAGAACTAGTAATAGTAAGAATTTGAAAAAAGGCACTTACAAATGTGGAATGTGCAAGCAGTGCATATTTATTTCAAACAGAGGCTCTTTACATATCCCTTCAAGGAATTTTTATTTCAAAGCCAACATTTATGCGAATTGTGCAACAAAAGGAGTAGTATATTTGGGTTATTGCACAAATTGTTAGTTTCTATGTTGGTAAAACAGAGAGCATTAAGAAAGAGAATTTGAGCATTTGTATGAAGTCTCGAGAAAAAAAGAAACCAATGCTTTTTATAAACATTCTACTTCATGCCCAGAAATGTGTTTAAACTTTATCGTGTTAGAAAAAGTACAAATGGATGGTAGAGGGGGTGATTGGGAAGCACGTCTAGAATATAAGGAACTTTTGTGGCAGCTCAAATTAGATGCCGCCACTAGTCCTGGTTTGAATGACAATATAAATATAAAAAGTGTCCTTAAATTAAGAATGGCCAGACTGTGATTTCATAGTATTTTAATGTATTGTTTAAAGAAATTGTTAATTGTCTGATCAGTATGCCATTTGTTTAGCTACATTAATGTAATACAATACGGGATAATATTTATATCATTTTTAGTAATACATTGGTTTTTAACAAGTATTTTAGGGTAGTTCATATATAAAATATTTAAAAATTAAGACATTTTTTCACCATATGTTTTATTAAGAACATTTTGTATAAATTTTGTTTAATTATTTATATATTTATACATCATAAAATGTATACATATTTTATATACATTTAATATTTTTAACATTTTTATATATTTATATACATGCCAGTTTTAATAGATATGGGTAGGATATAATTAAATATCAGGGTAAAGAACATAGTGAAGTCATTCTATTGTAGGATATAAGAATATGGATCCAATGTATTTTAACATTTTAATAAAGTTAACATGATTTCCTATATTTTATTTATCTATATGAACATCAATGTATTGTATGGTAATGGTATAATGTTGCAAGTGAAGTGTAGTCAGGTCAGTCAATGACAGTATAGCTTTAAAGTTTAATTATTACTGTTGTCACATGGTGGTAAATGAGCCCTATATTAACAGCTCCATTCAGCACATTTTTCATCTTGATAAAGCTTTGTATTGAGACCAAGTGAAAGCGCTTGATTCTAATAGTTTTTTTGGTTTAATGAAAGATTTTACGCTGAACAGCGTGTACACAGTGCAATTATATATTACAGAAAGAACCGATTTTGGTCACTGCTAGGAAAAAGTACTTAAAGCATTCACATATTCTAACTGTAATTCTGGTTTATTTAGTTACCTGTGGGGCTTGTGAAGGTTTTTACTTTGGAAAAAACGAAAGACAATTGAAAAGAGGGAACTATGAACATGTCAATGATGTTAATAGAATAAATAACAGTAATGCACTGTATAGGCATACATTGACATGTACTAGGGCAACATTTTCCTTCTTTGTTATTGAAGTTGTACCAAAAGACCTGAGGGGGTGGACCATGGGAATCTAAGTTAGAATATAGGGAAACATTCTGGCAAATAGTTCTTGAAGCTAACAACCCCCCAAGTTTGAATGACAATATATCTTTGGTTCCCTTATTAAAACTTAGGTCTGCAAAACTCTGATTTATTCCTATCACATTCAGTGACAATAATTATTAGGTATTGGTTGTATTTTCATATATTACTTTAGATGTAATATGATTATTTTAATATTTTTATGGGGTTGGGAAGGGTGGTCTAATGGTTAAGGTGTTTACCTTACAAACACAAGGTGCAGGGTTTGAGTCTCACAAGGGATAACTGGCTAGGCTTAAAATGGCTCATAAGGGCAGTTAGCTTAGTACTAACCTATGAACCTATTAAATTTTATATACAAATTATATATATCTTTATTTTCTAACTCTGTGGGTAAAATATGGAATCTTTTACCACATGACCTAACTGCTCAGACTTCTCCAACTATTTAAAACTAACCTAAGACTTTTCACTAACCACTGGTTATGTTCTTGTACCAATCCTGATTAACTCTCTGACCTCACAATATCTAATACTATCTTACATTTTTACTAAATACTAACCTTTATTACTAATTGACTTATCATGCTAGTCATGACTACTATTAGCCATGGCCAACTTTGAAAACTTTTTTTTTTTTAATTTGTTACCTAAAGGATGCAACATTCTGCTAATCTTTTTGTGTTTGTTTTCTTTATTTCTGCTAATCTTTTTGTGTTTGTTTTCTTTATTTGTATCTCGGATTTGATCTTTTTTTTTTTTTATTCTTTTATATGCTTGTATGCATGTATGTATTTGTATCTATGTATGTATTCTCATATGTTTCTTAATATGTTTCTTCATATATCTTAAGTTTTGTGGAGCTTTTCTCCCCGGGCCTCTACTGAAAATGGATATGTATCCAGTTAGACTAGCCCGGTCAACAAATGTAAAATAAATAATAAATATGTTTTAGTAACCTGAGTTTTTAGTATACATATACACACTTTAAAACGTATATTTTTTTAAAAACATTTTTATAATAGTCATCCTGTTTATATGCACTAGGTTATTTAAATGCATCTATCATGGTGCGTTTGGCTTATTTTACTATATCTTTAAGATAGGTCATTTACTTATGTTAATTGTTTAATTAATTGAAGATATATAAGGTGATTGTGTGTAGGGACATTGTTTGCTTTATCTGAAGAAGTCTGGGTGACACTCGGATGAAAACGCTTGTGCTTTCTAACTTGTGGCGTTAATAAGAGTTGTTTTACATCTACAGGAGTTTCCTGCTTGTACTTTGTGCCTTTTGGTGCTTGTCCAGTGTTTTTGTTTTTTATTAGATAAAATACTTTTGCCATCGTGAACTCTGGCAACCTGACTGAAAACTCTGATACTGTGGTGTCCCATCATGCTCTTTATTTCTGCCTCATTGAGAGGCCCTTAATCTTTTCAGATGTTTGCTGCTCTGTTATGTAAAAGCATGGAAGGCAGGATGTAACACCAATAGTGATGTACCAAAAGTACACTGAGTCAGACTCTGATGCCTCCCCTTTTGACATTGCATTTCCAGTGGCTCCATTGTCAGAAATGGCAATCCCTGCTCAAACTAGTTCTGACCTTCCAGTTACAGTACTAAAAGCCAGATTTATATGTGTTTACCGAATAACATTTTAACTTCAAGGGCCAGCACAAAGGACTTGTGGACCCAGTCATGTTGACAGATGGCCACTCCTCAGATATATGTTTAAGTCCTCCCCCAGAAAGTTCTCTGGTCAGTGATCAAACCATTTTTACAAAGCTCCTGAAAAAGCTATAGCCTTTGCTTTGTAGAAGGACTGATGCTCCCTTGTTCTTTTGGAGAAACAGTTAAATCTGCTTCTACCCCTTTCTTGTGTTGGACATGATGAGAAACTTGAATGTCATCTTTGACCTCTTTGATTTCAATAAAGACATCCAGCAGATTTCACATAATGACTCTCCAAGAGATTACAACCATTATACTGCAGGTAATTTTGTAATGTCATACTCCAAAAAGACAAAACAAACTGAATATAAAACCAAAGCGAAAAGCCACCAACTGGGTACGATGTAAATTTATTATACAAATAAACGAACTTCAGTTTTAACATTCAACGAACAAATAATGTAAGCGCTTTCGTTTAATCAGTATTAAACTTCATCAGACAATACCTTTAAAAACAAAACATCACTTCCTTTTATAACTTCCTGTAAAATTCAAAAAAGCCCGCCAAAAGGCTGTCTAAATTTGCGCATGCCTAGTAGATTAAAATGTGGAAATAGAATCTAATAGTTACCAACCCTTAAGATATTCGCTAAAAAATGTAAATATATATGATTATAAATTTATGATGATTTGTTTTTAAAGGTATTGTCTGATGAAGTTTAATACTGATTAAATGAAAGCGCTTACATTTATTATTTGTTCGTTGAATGTTAAAACTGAAGTTAATTTGTATAATAAATTTACATCGTACCCAGTGGTGGCTTTTCGCTTTGGTTTTATATTCAGTTTGTTTCGACTTTTTGGAGTATGTAATCTACTAATGAGAGTGAAAGTGCCGTACATCTGGAGGATGTTCCTAACAGAACCAAAGGGTCGATTGGTAATTTAACAGCTTTAATCCTCAAACTTTCACAGCGAGTGGCTGGTTTATATGAGAGACTCAATGGTGTAAATAGCTTCAATGATGCTGTGCATATCCGAACAACTACTGAAGCCTGTAATTTTAATTTAACGCCTGCATGCCTAGGAAAGGAGAATCAACCCAATCAAGAAAATAATCCTAAGACTGTTGTAGAAAACCAGAGACAAAATATTGAATCACAAGCACATGGTAATAATAGAGTTTACCAGCCATCTCATGCCACCGGACATTTTTTCAGAAATAAAGAAAGCATGAGAAATGAAATTGCAGTTTTGAATGAATGGTTGGAATCATCGTTCGCTTTTTCTGGCGGGCTGAGTAAAGGTACTACTTCACTTGACTCAAAATTAAATGACTATGACTATAAATTGCTTAAATGTAAAAAATTGCAATTGGAGAATGCTTATTTCAAGGAATGTATTAAACATAATGTCATTCCTAAGGGGTTGCGCTTTTGGCGCTTCCCCACAGGTTTAGTTTATAATTCTCCATTTCATACAGAATTGTTGCAATTGTTTGATAAAAGTGGAAACGAATTGCTTAATTTAATAATAAAATACAATAAAATGGACATCGACCAACTCATGGTAGACTTGGACCGACTTGATAAAGACATTAGAACTGATGTTTCTTATGATAATAGACAATATGAGATGCTCAGGATATATAATGCAATTGAACAACACATAGCAAAATTAAAAATTGGCAAAATTAAGAAATTAGAAACAGACCTTAATCAGTATGCGAACGGTATGGCTTATCTGAAGCCACCAGGAGCACAAAGAAAAAGTAAATCATATGCCTATAACAATAAATTTAATAATAACATCAGAACTGATGTCTAGAGATTTGGATCAACATAGAGATTTTGGTCATGAAATAGACTTGACATACGAAGAAGAATTTCCGGAGTTGAGAAGGTCCGAAAGACTAAAAAATAAAACCCCTTATTTTAACCATCAATCAGCAGGGTTTCAAAGGGCCAAACCCAAAGACAAACAGTGGAGAACTTAAATCGATGGTCAAGTCTATATGAACATAAAGATTGGCATGAATTGTACATGCCCAGTAATAACATAATAATGAGGGACGATAACCAATACAATTGTTTGAGTTTATATGAACATAATGTTTTGCATAATATTGCTGCAAGTAATATAAATGGAGGAATGTGTGAAGATTTTAAGCATGTTATAGTCAATGAGGGTGGTGATTTTAAAGTTTATAATTTTTCCAGAATAGAAGTTAACCAAGATGTAGCCAATTTACTAGCTAAAGGCTACACTTTTGTGCCATCAAAGCCTTTTGATTTTACTTCGGTAATGATGGATATAAAATTATTTTTAAGGAAAATTAATTTTACTTTGATATATCATGATAAAATTTATAATGAGTCTAGTAAATTTAATATTAGTAGTACTTATAATCCACCTTTACATCCGAAACTTTTATTATATGAGAAAATGTGTAAATATTAATTAAAATGTTTAGATAAATTTGGGAAAGAATCTAATATTTTATCAAATTTAAACCCTGATGAACAAAATATTTTAATAAGACTAAAAAATGAAAATATTAGGATCATGAAGCCAGATAAAGGTGGAGGAGCTGTTATTATGAGTAATGAATTGTATAATAATAAATTAAATTCAATTTTGGAAACTGATACTTATGAACAGATATCTTTAAATGAATTGAACATAGCGTATAAAAAATATATGCTCAGATATATGATTTGTTTTTAGATAGATGTATAGATATAAATTTATTCAATTATCTTAATATTATAACCCCTAGAATTCCTGTGTTTTTTGGAAATCCAAAAATTCATAAAAATGTAAGAGATCCTCCTATGCGACTATTAGATGGAAGAGATTCTATTACGTCAGCTTGTGCTAAATATGTCTATTTATGAGTTAAAGATTATAAAAATAGAAAAATATATACGTAAAGACTCATGGACATTTTTAGAACATATGAATCGGGTTAAATTTAACAAAAGTGATATAGTAATAACTATAGACTTATGTGATTTATATACAGTTATACCACAAACAATTGGATTAGAATGGGCTAATGAATTATTGGTAGAATATGGTGTTAATCAAGAATGAATTAATCTTATAATAGAGCTTTTGGAAATTGTATTAAATAATATTTTTTTAATGTTTGATAAATATTTTTTACAGAAGAAAGGTATTGCAATGGGCTCTCCATGTGGAGGCACATATGCAAACCTTTTTGTGGTATTCTGGGAGAAAGAATATATCTTTAATAGCCAATACTTCTCATTTATTAAGTCTTACCATTTCCAAGATGATATATGTCTTATTTGGGATGGAAATTTAGAAATTTTAAATGAATTTTTAATATACATTTATCAAACTACAGAGTTTTTTAAATTTACATGGAATATCAATGAACATAGTATTAACTACATAGATGTACATCTTATGAAAGATTTATTGAATAAAACATACATTGCTGCAATCCACAGAAAAGAATCATATTCAAACAACTTTCTTCGCTATACTAGTTCCCATCCTGAACATCAGAAAAAATCTGTAATAAAAGGACGACTAGTGAGAGCTGCTCGAATGATTACTAATTTTCATCAATTTGAAATGGAATGTGATTTTTTGAGAAAGATGTTTATTAATAAATGTTATCCACAAGCATTTATCGATTCATTAATATTAGAAGTAACTAATAAAAGGCTAAATGGTCATTTTAAACCTATTTTTATATAAGCAAGAATTAGTAGAGAATGTTGGTAGTAATATATTTAATGACCATGTTATAGATACTGGACATGAGGCCGAAAAAGAAAATTTTGAAAAGGCCGTAATTATTACTTATTCCCAAGAGCATTATTTATTGAGAAATATTTACTAATAATTGGTCAATACTTACGGATGGCCCACATTGTAAAAAACATTTGGGTGATGTTCCAAAAATAATTTATAGAAAAGGCAGAAGTTTCAAAGATGTATTAAAAAATCAATCTAATATAATGATGAAAAATAGAAATTTAATAAAAGGAATGAAGAAATGTGGAGCTTGCAATTGGTGTTTCAAAATTAAAGAAGGATATACTTTCTATTTGAGGAATAAAAAATATTATTTGAAAAGTAAATATAATTGTAAATCTAGAGCAGTAGTATATTTGGCAACGTGTAATTCTTGTCCCATTTTTTTATATAGGTAAAACAGAGAGAATGCTATCATAAAGAATCTATGAACATGAATATTCCATAAAGAAAAATAAAACAAACTATGTCTTAGCGAAACATATTAGTGAATTTATTGATCGTCAATTTCATTTTATAGTTATAGACCATGTAGAAATAGATGACAAACATCCTTGGGGGGCTATTTTTATTACAAAAAGAACTAGAATGGCAAATTAAAGTACAGGCTGATACATGGCCTGGAATCAATGAAAGTAGTTCAATAGCCCCAATTTTAAAACTGAAGGCATTGAACAGGAAGAAAATCAAAGATTAAAATTTATATTTTATTAAGATATTTATGAAATTTTATAAATTATATAATCATATCTATTTATTCATTTTAAGTATATATTTATATCAATTTTCATTTAATAAGATATTTATTTTTAATTATTATTCCCCACATAACCTGTCTAATGATTTATAGTCAGTCATATATATTTACATTTTTTAGAGAATATCTTAAGGGTTGGTAACTATTAGATTCTATTTCCACATTTTAATCTACTAGGCATGCGTGAATTTAGAGAGCCTTTTGGCGGCTTTTTTGAATTTTACAGGAAGTTATAAAAGGAAGTGATATTTTTTTTTTTTTTAAAGGTATTGTCTGATGAAGTTTAATACTGATTAAATGAAAGCGCTCACATTTATTATTTGTTCGTTGACTGTTAAAACTGAAGTTCGACATTTATTATTTGTTCGTTGAATGCTAAAACTGAAGTCTGTTTATTTGTATAATAAATTTACATCGTACCCAGTTGGTGGCTTTTTGCTTTGGTTTTATATTTAATTTTATAATGTGTTCATGATGGATGACTTCTGGAATTTCTGTGTCTGGTTCTCACACAAGTGGTTTCTTTCAGTTTATTCCATGTGGTCATGACTTGCAGAACAGAATTGCCACTGGGAACTTTCTCTGCACCAGTGCTGTCTATACCGAGGTGCTGATGGCAGTGGTAGAGGTTTTTGTAGAAAGATGTTCATGTGTTCCTCTGCATGGTAAGATGGATCTTGGTTGGCTCATCAGGAAACTTCCTAGAATCATCCTTGGGTTTGACAGTCCTGCTGAAGATATGAAGATCTTTGCAAGCCGGTAGAGAGCTTCTCTTAATCCAACTCCTACGATTGTTTTCATTGGATAAAAATTGGATACTTCATTCTTGGCCATTTATGCCAGCAGAGAGGTTCCAGGAGTCCTAACCTTGGAAGAAGTGATGATAAAAAGGGTCATCACTCAGGTTGAGACCTTCCAGTGAATTGCGCTGATGGCAACCACAGGAGTCCTGGTTTCATTCATACACCTGAGGATGCTGGTGGTGCAGCAGACATTGTGTCACTGGCTACAAAGTTGTCATGCTCTACTTTTCTTGCTGAGCTTAAGAGTGGAGGTCAGTCCTTCTTACTGTCTGTGTGACAAAGGGGGATACTGCCAGCACAGGTATCTGCAATTTTGTAAGTAATTGTATGTCATTTATTTATATCAACATGATTTATATAAGGTGCTTGTTGCATCTGTACTAGAACTGCTTGCTATTTGTATATCAAACTAATTTGTACAGATGTGTATTAAAAAGGTATTTTAGAAACTACTTGTGCTTAAAATATAACCAGTGTGCCCTACTGGAAAAGAACAGAAATGTACATGCACTATTATAACTGTTTAAATATAAATATTTTAACAGTGGAAACTGGAATACAGGAGGTTAACTTCAGAAAAATACCTGAAATTAAATTACTTTATAAGCTAGGCCAGAGACACAATGTCTGTGCTGAGAAACTTTCTGTATTGTTTTCAGAGTGAACTAATTGCTAGTTTTGAAAACATGAAGGAATGTAATTGTTTTATGACTTCCATCAGCTGCGAAAGATCTGAGGTCTATGTATTTTCATAGACAGATGCTAAATACTGCTAGTTTGGTTTCACCTGGGATAGTAAGATGACAAGAAATTGTCATTCTACAAGCTATCCCAGCAGTAATATTTGAGATATTAATTTGAGAAATCTCTTAGAGAGAGCACATTCTGTATTCTGTCTTTGATCTGATAAGAACCATTCACCACACATCTGCCTGGCTCTAAAGAAGCAAGTTTCTAAGGGACAGTATAATTCTGTTAGATTCACTCAGGAGTATAATGAAGGTTTGATTAGATATTTTTCTTTGAGACTCCTGCAGTGCTGTTTTGAATATTTCCTGTGATTTTGAACTCTGATGTCACTGTGAATATACACTGAATATTTTCTTGTTCTTTTATTATTTATTATTAAATATATGTAAACCTTTCATTGTTTGGGCTAATCCTAATAGCCTTGCTCTTGGTTAAACTGCCATTTGTACACAGTAAGATTGGACACCCTTTTTTTTTTAAGGGTCTTAAAGTAGCTGATAAGGAATTTGACTGGTGGCAGTGGTAACTACCTTATAGTCTGGGCAGAAGGGAGCATAGCTAGTAAACCTGTGCCAGCCTCTCCCAAGTGTGACTCCTCCTGTATTACTTGGTGTAGCAGGGCAAGGAAGAGAGAGGGTTGTGGGCACATTCTTACCATTTCTTGAATTTCTTGTATGCTTCCATTTGCATTCCACACATTGTTTTTCAATTCAGGGAACCAAGAGTCATCCCTTTTGCCTACTGCACACCCAGAGGGATATTGTTAGGCTTTTATTTCAAGGACATTATGGTAAATTCTCACTACATGCCAGTTAAGACCCTGGTTGATTAAGTTGACAGATGGTTCCACATCAGGAACTGGCTCTGCATTTATATCTTTTTCTGCCAGTACATTGTCCAGCATGATTCTTAGCTGTGACTGCAGTGGACAAGGAAGTTTCCCACTCATTAGACCTATACTGTTAAGATTACAAGGGTATTCATATGAGCAGATGACTGTCATTTGCTGCTTCATTCAGTTTAGTCTGTGGATAATTCTGACCCATGTAAGGTACATGCCAGATGTATGCATACCTCAACCTTGTACAGCGTTAATGATTATATCAGTGTGGCACAGCACAGGCTAATTAAGCTGCCCCTTAAAGGGGTTCTGCATCTTTTTTCTCTCTCCCTTAAATGGCCTTGTGCTGTTTTGGGACTTAATGGTAGTCTTGCCTGCCTCTTATGTAAACCAGTTGGTTTTGTGGCTGTGGAGGTTCTCTGTTAACTACCTCTATTCACCGGGTGTCTGGGCTGCGGATCAGTGTGTGCTGTTTCTTGTGGTCCAGCAGTGCAAGTTTGATTCCCTGAGCCTCCATTGTCTAACTGTGCAACTCCGAGCAAGTCACTAAACCAGACACCGCTCCTGGACAGTGTGGAAATCGTCCATGGAGGTCAGTGCTCTACCGCAGAAAGCAAATACAAATAAAATAAAAATACATTCTAGATGAGTAATCAAATGAGTTCATAATAAGACCACACCCTTTATCAGGTTTCATGATCCTTAAAAGACTGTCTTAGACACTTCATTGAGAATAAATCATTCAGTATGTGAAAGATTGAAGAAAAAAGCTTGTAGATTTTTAGACACAGTTTACTTAAGTCAGTCACAAAATATTTCAGAGGTGTTGAAAGGATGTACACACACTTGATCTACAAGCCTTTTTATTGTTCTAACATTTGTTTTAGTTTTGTTTTCCTTTAATGATTTGGATTTCTGTAGTGTGTTCATAATACCCATAGTGTCTTTAACTGTTGGTAGATGCTACCAATTGTACAGAATTTATTTTGGAGAAGAAACTCGACCTAGAGAATGAGCAGCAGAAGACAGGTAATTTGGTTTGAGAAGATTCATTATATCCTGTGGTCAGGAAAGAATCAAAAGATCTTCACTCCATCTCTCAACTGTCCCTGATTTTGCAGTGTGTCCCTGATTTTTGTATCACTTTTTTTATACTGCCCCACCTTTTGATTTTTCTTGTGTGCATCACTGATGCGAACAGCCAGGTAATCACTGCAGACATTAGAATGTCATACTTGCTGTTCAGAAAATGCATGATGATCCAACACCTGCTCTACTGTTTAGGTGAATTAGAATAATAATTAAAAACTGTCCTTGATTTTTGCCCCTTTGTCCCCCCATTGTTTTTGGCTCTGTCCAGAATTCTTGAGCAAAGAAGTTAATGTGTGAGTTTCACCATTGCTGAAAACACTAAAACTGCAAAAATGACCAGTTTAAATGAAAAGTAAAATGTATTTCCTTTTCATAGTTTCACTGTGTATTGTTTACTTAACTAACCTCCTCTCATGTAGTTTTTCTGTGTGACTCTGTAAGAGTTAATCTTTTGAGAAATATGAAGGGTAGAAACTAACTTAAGGGAGTAAAAAAGGTGTTTTTAACGAGATTTTTTTTCCACTTCATGATTTGTCTTATAATGGTTCACGGGGAAGCTAGAGCCTATACTGGGATTTCAGCAAGAATAAGAGAGCCATCCATGGACCGACAGCAGTTAATTCTAACGCTACACACACACACACACACACACACACACACACACACACACACACAGCCCTGCTAAAGTGGGTGATTTAGAAGATTGCTACTTCACCATCTTGCATGCTTTTGGGGGATGAGGGAGGAAACTGGAGCACCTGGTCAATATCCCCATGGAAGACCTGCAGACATCAAACAAAAGGCACCTCTGGTTCAGCAGAACTGGAAAATCAAGGTCTATGAAATGGCAACACTCTAACCGCTGCAGCTCTTTGTATTATTTTTTTCAGTGTTTTCAGTCTGTAGTTTACATAGAAGGTCTTGAAGTAAAACTTCTGTCATCAGAAACTCTCTCCACATTATATCTATTGATTTCTATTTTCTCAATGTTTAATGGTTTAGGTATGGATTGTGATGAAAAGGAATGGGAGGATTAAACACAGAGAGAAATGATGGGGTTAAGAGGAGGACATGGATATTAATTAGGTAAACATTAGATACAACATGGCTGTGGCAGAGTAATACTTCAGTGAGAAAGTGGTAGGAAAGCCAAGGAGATGCTGGACAACAGAGCCTTAAATTAGCCGAAAAGAAACACAAGAACATTGGTAGTAAAATGAGGTGGGGTCAGCAGCAAAGCTGCACCTTTTTTTATCTGTAACATCTAGCTAGAGTAGACATCTTTTGACACTTTTTTTTTTCCTTTGGGGGGGTACTTTGAGTTTCTAATAATTAGCTTCAGTTAACTGGGTGGTTGTCAAATTATCATAGTCTGTGTCATCACTTGTAAGACTTAACTGTGAGTGTTGTTAAATGAATGAAACAAAAGATTCAGCTATGCTGGCAAGATGATTCATTGTAAGAAAGTTCATGGCAAATTGTTAGCACAGTTAAAGTTCCTTTGTAGGCTTAGTTTCTTTTGCTGTTGTGCCTTTTTAGATTGCATTGTTTTTTAAGGAAATTCTTTTTTTATGTAGGATCATGGGTCAAAGCAACACATTTTAGGGTACTCTGTATTTTTAAATACATTTTAGATGAAGAAATCTCTGAATCAGATACCTGTGTGCTTATCTTCTGTTGTCTTCAGACTGAGCTTGCCCACAGTCATTACCTCTTGCTGGTGCGAGTGCTGTAGTCCGCTTCACTCCCCTCCCACCCCCAGTTCCCCAGCCACTCCCCATGTCATTGCTTTTAAGGTACTGTTATCCACTCACCACTCTGCCTCTTTTCTCCCCTTTCTTAAAGGCATGCACACAACTGTAAAAACACTCACACACAGGACCTCCCCAGTTCATAATCGTATACGGCTTCTAAACTCACAGTCTTCAGTTAAGCTACCACACATTTTCTATGTAACATTAGTAACGTAGCAAATGTGCACCCCAACACACTCTTAGTTGCAATCCTTTACCAGCTGTGGCCCAACAAAATGCTACATTAACCCTACCCCTCATAACGTCCACTTAACTTGTCCACACCTCTCCAAATATGAGTCTACAGATGTATTACCATAACTATAACCTGCCATTCA
The DNA here is from genome assembly GCF_019279795.1 of Protopterus annectens. Lineage (NCBI taxonomy): Eukaryota > Metazoa > Chordata > Ceratodontiformes > Protopteridae > Protopterus > Protopterus annectens. The sequence continues at coordinate 1,402,243,842 of NC_056732.1, read as the reverse complement.
TGCTTCTACTGCTGTACAATAGCCTAGCAAACTATCCTCAAATTCTCACACCTTCCCTTTGCCTCATTGCACCACCCTCCATTCCACAACACAGTCTCTCCACCCACACTTACCACAGACCACTATCCATTATACCCACCATGTCTACACTAGCTAATTCATATCTGCATAACCAACTAAAACCACAAAAAAACTATACAAATTCACTGTCATGATTCTAGTATTACTCCTTTGCAGAAACATCAGCCCTAACTTGGGGCCTTTATCACTTTCATGCTTCCTAATTTAATGCGCAACGTCTGTAGAAGAAAACCAGCCAAGTCAATGCCTTTGTTACCTACCACAACCCAGACATCACAGCAATCAGAGTCATGGGTAACAAAAGACCCCCCCCCCCCATATACCTCATGCTTCCCAATTATGTCTACCACTTACATGTCAGAGCAGAACTTTGAAGTAGTGGAGGACCCCCCCCAAGTCCCACTTCTCAGGCTAACTCCAGTACTGACCTATCAAACTGGCTACTAGTCAGCATATCCACAAAATATACCACTCCACTTGGCTTTATCCTACCCCCACATCATCCATAGATGAATTTATAACCTGTTAAAAAATATTATATACCCATCAAAACAAGTCTACGTAACCTCCTACTTATTGGGGACTTTAACCTTAATATGCTGAGTCCAGTCTATAAAGACACAACGGACAACCTCACTGAATATAACCTGTAGCAGCTTGTACACCAACCCACATGTCCATATCTAAAAGCTAATAAACACTCCATCCTCGGCCTCATAATCACTGAAAAGCCATCATTATACTCTGATATAACTATACCTCCACCATCTAGCAATGGCCATTGTTCCATTACCTTCCTAATGCATTTCCCTCACCATAAGTGGTCTCTCTTAGAGCCAAATTAAGCTCCATTATCAAAAGACTCAAATCCATCTGAAGTACCCAAGATTGGTCCAACATGCAAAGTGCAATTGGTGCAAATCTTGCTGCAGAGTTACTCAGACACCTGAAGAAACCTGCAAAACACATGTTTTCTACCAATTACTACACTGTACAAAACCATAAAGACTGACTGGTTAGCTGATGAACTGAATTCTTTACTGTAACCGTAGGATGAAGCATGGCATTCTTGGAAAGCCAACCCAAATAGACATGAGAAAAACCTTTGTCCAATTCAGAACCATCTCAAAGCAATTCGTTAAGAGACATAGAATCCAGCTAAAGATATCAGCACAAAACTCATTAATCAACATTCCCAAACTGTTCTGGAAAGAGGTAAATAGACTTACAGGTAGAAACAAAATATCTCCTAAAACACAACATGTATTCTCCCAATCTGATTTCCTATCGGAATTCAGCAACCTATTCGAAGGACATTTAATCTCAACAAGCATGCTCCCAACTCCAGAGCCTCCTCACTACATTTTTCAGTTTTACGTCAGGAGTATTAAAATAAGTTCTTGAAAACCTTAGATCTGACAGTCTTCCAGGGTCAGATGCCATCCTCTATCCTCTACTGGTTCATTTACTACATGAGCGATTATAACACATCACCCCTCCAGCATATAGTCAGTCAATGCCCAATATAAAACACCAAACCAGGCATGTGGGAAATCCCAAAAAAGTCCCCACCAAACTCTCACTCTATCATCCAATCTCTATGCTTCCTACCCTGGCAAGAATTCTCAAAAAAAAAAAAAAACTATATATATTGAACTATAACTGCCTCTCTAATGAACAACATGTATTTTGATCTGGCTGAAGCACCTCAACAGCCCTAAGGACCCTAACTGATGACATCGTATTATGGATAGACAAAGGGCAACTCACAAGGGAGCATGTTATTGATGTGATAAAGGCAACTGATAACTCTACACCATATTCTCAGGGCATCCATATTTATGCCTATATCATCTGTCTAACTGACAATTCCATATTAACTTCCTTTCCTTCCTCTCTCTAAACTAGCCAGTCTGAAGCAAGGTATTCCCCAAAGATCCATTCTTGTCTGGTTTACTATCACAGTATCAAAAGTCATAATAAAATATGTTTACATGTGCGATGTTATGCATAGTAATGAGGTCAGAATGTTGAAGTGCATGTGGCGAAACTTAACTGCATTTACACTTTCGACATTATTTTGCAGTTCACTACTGCAGATCCTGTACTGTAATGCCCCCCCCACACCCACTGAAAATAATATATTCCAACTCTGAGATCGCACTTCAGTGGGGAAAAGGGTAATTTCCCAATTTCCCCCCGTACCACAATTTCTAGTCAAATTTGAACCTATGAACCTATGAACATATGGGCGAATGCACAGTGGCATTCACTACACTGCACACACAGTGTCTGAGATATGGAAATCAACCAACTGAGGTTTGATGTTCCTGTTTTCACCGACCGTACACTCATCATTGTCATAGTAAACCTTCTTGCCTCATTCCTTTCCAACATGTACAGCAACCAATTGCCTCTGGATCTTCCTCACCTCCCACTCTTACTATGTGGTGCTATACTTCTCAAGTAAATGCCTCGTAGCTTTATGAAAATGGCTTAAGTGAGACTTCCTCCACCTGATTATCTAAATAATAACCTTGCACTCCTTTCATCCCTAATGAAAACCATGTCCTTCAGAGCAAAACAAAGCACATATCACTAACTACAATGCCACTATCTAAAACACTAACTCGTCTGGATACTTATGACTTGATGGCTAGATTCTTCACTTAGCTTCTCTCTCTACACTTTAGCTGGTTTATTTTCTTTCTTGTATTGTTTCTTTTCTTAGCTAACACACACCCCCTTCTCAAAACCCGTTAGAATCTCAATAGAAAAACACATTTTACTATCCCATCTAGAATGCTACCTTTCCCGTAAGAGTATATGCCACAAAACAAAATCAAACTCTTATTCAAACACTCTGCAGTAAAATGTGCAAGTCCATCACACACTCGCCAAATGAAGAAATTGCATAACCCTGCAAAAAGCAAAAATTGCTTCTGGTCTAGTTAAAGGGCAGATCTCCTCCTCCTCTTCAGGTCACAACTATTCAAGCTACTCCAGTGCCAGACTTTCTCTACATGAGCTTCCAGCGTAGCATGAGATTCCCCAACCTGCATCCTTAGAAATCTTGACCATTCTGCACGCTAATTACAAGCAATTCAAACTAAACTCCAAATGTACAAATCACTGCTTCTCTATACCAAGTCCCAAAATCTGTGACTCCATGCCAAACTCTCTTAAGTACACATCACCTCACCCAAAATTCCATTTTCTGCTTAAAAATGCACGTGCTGAAAATAGTAAAATGCCAGTGTAGCATCTCAAATCATATAATCGAATTAAATTGTAAAGTCCTGCTTACTTGCACCTTCCCTGTTCATTCTGCTTTAACCTGTCCTGGAGAAATAAACCACCCAGGGTTGTCTCTTTCTCTCCGTCTCTCTCACACACTTTTTTTTTCTTTCTCTGAATTAGGTACACACACACAAACTACACATGCACTTACACACACGTGCCCAGGTTATTTTCTTCTTTTATTTACTTTTTTTAACTCTCTCTAAACCTGAGGAAATGGTGTTTTAGCAAATGTTTTAATGTCTTGTAATGTTGGGCTTTATTTTCACCATTGTTATGGCACTGTGTTATGCTGTTATGAAGTGATGCACTTGTTTTCAGTGTTATCTGTATATTAATACCCTGCTGGAGAATTTTTATTGCCCAGTAGGGTATCTGTGAACCATTTGCTCACTATGTAATTAACAAATTATCAGTATTCAGATGCTGCTGGAGTTCCAGATCAGAATTTCCTGGTAAAAGGCCTGTGATGAACTGTTTCTTAGATTTACATTTATGGAGTAAACCACCCCTGCCAACATACAACACTGTGCCACTACCTCCGTTTGTTACTTAGTGGCTTAACATTTCAGGCAGTAGTTTGCCAAGCACCACTGCAAGTGCATTTGCTTTTGAAACATTGTCAGGCAGCATGTCTGTGTTCTGCAATTTGATTTTGATTGAAAATTAATTGGTTGGGTTTTAATTGCCCAACATCATCTTGTTGAAATCACTTTTTACCTTGGTCGCAGGTTAGAGAGGCACAGTGGAGTACAGTTTGTGTGAAATCACCGTTTCTTCCTTTTTGATTTTATTTTTTTACTTCACAAGCCGCATCTAACCAACCTCTAACCTACCAACTTATCCATTCACTTCTCTTCTGTTCTCCCTGGGTGCTAGTATAGCTCTGTTTTGGTAATCCCATCATATCTCTTAGCCAGGGGAACTGCTGACAACTTGGGAAGTCACCCTTGTGGTGTAATTATGACATCTGTGAAAACAGGACGAAATTTGGCATAGTGATTGGGTGGCAGGTGTCCTCATGTAGCTGCAGTTAGTCAGAAACCTTATGACACCTAGGAGGAGTGACATACAGTTATGTCTGACATAGTGTTATTCCTGCTTATACTTTTGCTGACCTGAGTCACTCCTGGTCTCCAGTGGTTGCACAGGCAGAAAACTATTTCCTATCCTCCCCAGTAGTAGAGCAGGCTGTAAGCTGCTTCATCCTGTCACCCTGGCTGGCCCTACTGGACACCCGAACCCATTCATTAACTCGGGACACCAGTGGACAGGCAGACACCTTGCCTTTGCACCTTCAGGCTGTTGAGACCAGTATGTAGTTTAATGGGGACTTTCACCTTTCCCCACTTTTGTGTGACTATGGAGTTTTTAAACTCAAATTCAAGGGGCATGGACAGCTTCCCTTCTGAAAGAACACTTAGTTTGAAGTTTGCAGATGGGTTTTCATTGCTGGATCATGCATTAGTCTTTATGGGACTATATTTTACTTTTTGTGTTTCTTCTCAATTTTTCTTATTTACTATTACCTTTACTAATGTTTTCCATTGGACAAGTCTATGATACTGTAATGTTAGAACTCTGTTATGATTCTTATCAGCATTTTTCGAGGGATAACACATTTGTATGATCATGGTTGGTCAGTTTCACCCCTTAGCCACTGCCTGCATTAGGGGTTGTAACCCATCAATGTCCTCTTTCTCATGGTGGATCTAATTTTTTTGCTTGAATCTAGATTCCAGTGAAACTTTTAACTTTCCATGTGCCTATATTTGCCCCTCCCCAGCTTCATTCTTGAGCTTGCTCTGTCTCTCTGATTTGACTTGTTTATCACACTGGGCGGGTACCTCCGTACTGTGGCAACCACATTTGTTAATGCTGTATTGGGAAGTGAGAGTTTAACATTACATGTCATCAGTAGCTAGACATTTTACCTCGTATATTATGCATTCAGGAAGGGTGAACATTCATTTGGTGTAAGTAGGTTTTAGGATGTATTAATGCAAGGACTGTAGACTCTCAGATATTCCCCTGCTTTGCACATAAGTATACGGCTGCAGTGTGCATCCAACATTTTAGCAAGAGAGACATTACTTAGTCATGATAATGGCACAACACACAGTACAAAAGCACTGACTGCACTATAGTTGTGTAATATGCAAGGTGCTATAACAGCAATTTAAATCATGAATGCATGTTACATAGCAGCCCTGTGTACCCTACATCTTCGTAGCGCTGTGTGTGATAGCACTGTCTAACATATGGGTGCATTGTAGCACTGTGCAGTAGACATGGGGATTGCAGAACACCATTCTGGGTGATGGGCACTAAGCAATAGGCATGCACAGCACAATTCAAAGACACGGCGCAGTGGTGCAGCGGTTTGCATTGTCACCTCACAGCAAAAGTTTCTCCTGTTCGATTTTCGGCTGGTGTGCCTTCTGTGTGGGTTTCCTCTTCCTGCATTACAAAGACATGCAACTGGAGCATTTCTTCCTGGTCCTCTACTGAAAATTGGCTCATTCCAAGTTGGACTTTCCCGGTAAACAAATGTTAAATAAGTAAATATGAAATGGTGATGTTTTATCCATTTTTTCATCCATTCCTGTAGTCCCTGATCATTTGCATCTTGTGGAATTCATATTCTGTGGTTACTATCTAACAGTATGGAGTTCTGGAACATTAGAGATGTATACTGGATGGTGCTGATAATCAGATGTATGCTCTGTATGGTAGTGTTGTCAGTACAAGTCCACCTATGCATTTCAGTGCCATTAATGTTATTAAATAGTTACAACTGCAATAGCAACAATGTAAAAATCATCTGAATTTCAAGGTAATCTAGATGAATTCTACTTCAGGTAGAATTTCTAGGACTATATTTTACTAGGGTAGCTGTTGGTACTACCATGTAATCGGTAAATTTTACTGAATGTGAACTTGTCTTTCTTGGCACTGCTGCTGCACACTTTCTGATATGTAGGTTTGCACACCGTCTAAATTATCTTGTTTTATAAGCCACGCAAACGGTCTTTAAAAGGTTTGTAAAACCTGATAAGGATTTGGAAATAAAAAGAGCCACAGTGTTATTGTCAGTGTATATTAATTGTAAGTGTTTTTTGCAATGGAGATAAGATTGCTTAATAATAATATATGTGCAGTTTGTGGAAAAAAATGCCGTCAGTGCTGCTCAGTCAGTAAATTGCCTTCCATTTTGGACTGATTAATTCATGAGGAGCTTTCTTCTTATTCTCGTGAGGAATTGGACTGAGTTAGCAAAGAACCAGGTGTTGTTCTTTTGGATAGCAAACCCAGTATTTAATATTTTACTTGGTTGTAAAGCAGATAGTTATGCCTGCTACATACAATCACTAGTTAGCATGCTTGTCCTTTGTGAATAAAATTAACATTGGCCCATGCAGTTTTATATTCACTGAAACAACGCCCTGTGTGATTATCATATGCTATCCTATTGTTCAAAGGGTATACGGGCTTCTTTGTTTTTGCTTGTGCTAGTTTTACCATACGCAAAACCTGTCTGGGAGTGGTGCACTTAGAGAAACTGTTCCCTTCCACTTGTAATATTTTGCTAAAATGATAGTTGTGTTTGTTTATTAATGGCCACATTCTATAAAGTGTCATTGCACTAAATTATTAAGAATTTTTCACATGTGCAGCTTGATTTTACTAGTTTACCTGATCTAAACTCATGCAAATTACTTGGGAGTGTGTTTGCATCTGAAACACAGCACCTGAATTCCTGAATAGTTGTTGCATGAATTTCTCTGGCATGTAAAAAGCTCTGGAAGCCAGAGATGTATGTTGACAAGGGATCAGGACTGCAAATGCTGAAAACTTGCTGAGTTATCAGAATCAGCATTACAACAATAGAAACATTAAAGGACAACCGCGCCCTCAGACTCAAAAAACATATTAATTTCATCATGGTTTGATGTTGTCTACATTTTTAATAGCACTCTGAGACTATTTTTTTGAGCTTTTTAGATTTTTTTAGATTTTTTTTCTGACTCACCACATGAGGGGTCTGGCATATTGAAAAAAAAAAAACTGTTTGCACTGCCTCAAATAATGCATTCTGGGATACTTAGTCTCAAAAAAAGATCTGCATCTGTGCTCCATTTGCTTTGTTCATCTGCTTCTTCATCATTCTAATAGTTCAATTCACTATTCTTTTCCCTTTTAAACTTTTTTTAAAATGTTATCTTTTTTTTTTGACCACTTAAAACACAAACACAAGAACAAAAAAACAGAAGAGAACTGAGGTTCATCTCTTTCATCTTAGAAAAGCTCTTTTGCTTTAAATGGCTTTTGTGAAGTCTGAAATCTCTCTCTTCTTCACACCTACCTTACTCCACTACCATCCTTCCCTAGTTCTTGAGCCATTATCTTGGAGTGATTATGACCATGTGATTGACAGCTCACACAGCAAAGTGTGATGCACTATTGTCAGCCTTTTCCTCCTTACAGCTTTTTACTTTTTACTCTTTTTTTTATTTAAAACCAAGCTCAAGCTCATAAACACCTGTCCAATTTAAAACAAAGCAACAATCTCTGCTTTCAAAACTTAGTGTTTTTAATTTTCCCTTCCTGTTTAAATAGCTAACAAATGATGCACTATAAACAACAGGATTTTTTTAAACTTGACATGCTTTTAACATTTATTGTTCAAATATTATAAATGAAAAACATGGTTTTAGATAACTAACACGCATGCACACATACAACACACCAACACACTTTTACTTCTACAATGATTTATTTTTTTTCAAAATTATATTCAAGTATTGCCAACCAAGAAACCTGCAATGCAAAGAATTAGGAAGAAAAGCAAAGGAAAAATACCTAAAAAAACATAGCAGAAAAAGCATACAAAACCATAAAAAGAGAGCATGGACTGGCACAAAATGCAAAGTAACAGTCTGGGTCTGAACTGTCTGAAACAGCTACAGTTAACTTTGAGTATGTGTCTACCTGTTCTGACCACACACACACACACACACACACACACACACACACACACACACACACACACACACACACACACACACACACACACACACACACACACACACACACACACACCAAACATACACACCTCTATTCCCTCATTGATCAATAATAAAAAAACATAAATCAAAAATAAACAGGCAAAAAAAAAAATGGCAAAGAAAAAAAAAAATGAAAAAAAGAAAAGAAAAGAGAAGCTATGCAAAAGCTAAAAGATTAACTCCACTAAGGTGCAAGATTAACTCCACTAATGTGCAATTAAAAACTTGGACAAACACAAAAAAGGGACAGGGAGCATTAGAAATATGGACAAATTACATTTAGGATACACTATTAAAGTTACTTAGAACTGAAAAATAAAAGCTAAGTAGAAGTGCCAGAACAGAAGTAGCAAAGCGCAACACACCTAGCTTGCTTAGACAGTAATACACAGTCAAGGATTCATACAGCACCTAGTCTATTTATTAGGTTAACAGTGTTAGGTTTGTACAAGCTGTGGACATCACAATGTGGGAGGATCACAGGGAAAAGTCCAGAGCATTCAGTAGGACATGTTTAAGAAATTTTAGGGAGTTTTCCATCAGGATCTTCAGCAGATGAAATGGCAGAGGTCAAAGAGAGTCATAAGTGACAGTAATACAAAGTAAAAACTGAAAACTAAAAAGTGAGTTTTTTAGTTTGGTTAAAAACTGAAAGTCAAATTTTGAAGAAAAGTATTTTTTTTTTATTTTTATGGTTTTTTTGAGGCTTTGGTTATCAAATAGATTTTTTTTTTATAATTGTTTTCCTTTAAAGTACAAATGTGGAGTCAGGATTTTAGCTTTCGGATTTGGTACTGTTAAGATTTTTGTTCCAGTTATAGTTGTAGCAGGACCTAGAAAACATCACGTAGATAACAATGCTCCTTTTATCACTTAACCTAGTCTATTACTTCTAAAGTATGAAGCTTCACTGGGTATGATCTCCTTGATCACCCTTCAGGTAGTATATGCATGGTTCCTGCTGCAGTTATATTCTGCAGTTGAAGTTAAGTGACTGCTAGGAACAGCAGTGATAACCAAAGAGCAATATCTGAAGTGTTGTCTAAAAAGAGTGTGCCATATTGTCAGAACTATGGTAGTTTGCAGGAAAGCCCTTAACTTTTAACTTTCTGCTGCTCTATGACTTGCCTAATTAAGCAATTCTGCAAGTTATAGCAGGGCTCAGGTTCCACCCAGGCTTGGAGTGGTTTTAAAATAGTAGAGCCGTTTTATGCTTTGTAGCCATTTGTCTGTAAATGCAGCGGCACTTTGGAGCCATTGACATGTTTTGCTGATGAACACAAGCATGTAGTCAGTGCTTTTGCAAGTCAGACTTTCACTTAAATGGTTTGTAGGTTTGTAAGATATGGCAAATATATGATCCTTTTGGCAGAAGTCTGATTTTTAATGCATTGTGAAGGTGACATTTTCCATTGGGTCAATCTCAAACAATGTGCATGCAATGGTCAGTATGTATATTTGTATGGCTACATATTGTTTGGAAGAACGTGTTTTCCTCAGTTCCTCCTAGCATTCAAACTCATTTAACACTGTTTCACAGTACTGACTGAGTTAAGTTCACCAGAATGACACTAAAGTTATTTTTTTCTGTCTGCATCCGTTCTTTGTAGTGAATTAGTAATTTAACTACTGAGGTTTAAAGTATTTAATTTGCCACATAATAAAGAAAAACCTCAAATGGTACAAATGTAATGTGCTCCTCTAATTTATACAACAGAGGATCTAAAAGTCTGTGATTTAACTGTTCATTATGAAGCAGGGAATGGTAGCGCTGTTACTGTATGCTCTGGTACTCCGTTACACTTCCAAATGTCATTTGTAAGCCAGGTAGATCTGACTGTAGCCAGCTTCATGTTTAGGACAACACACCATTGCCAGAGGAGGACATGCACTGATCCATTATACTAGTTGTCCTGGAATAGAGATAGTCTTACTTGTGAGCTAGTAAATTTGGTCAGGGGAATATAGGTTAAATGTCCAAGTAATTGTTCTACCTCTGTTGGGGTGGGGTTTGAAGAAGACCAGACATTAGAGCTAGCAGTCTTATCAGAGTATGGAGCTAGGGATACAATTGTTTCATAGTTTTGTTGTACATCCCAGTCTTGAGTTGTAAAAGTAAACTAGAACTGTCTGCAGAAAACATTTTGTTTTACCATTCTTTTTACAAGTGCCACTGAAGTCCAGGTGTTGCAGGTTTGGTGGCTAACGGATTGCCTTGAACCAAGAGCACATTAAGACTTGAAGTAGACAGAGATGGGAGAAGAGTGGTCCAACTATCACAATATAGAAAGAGAGAGATGTCAGTGTGACAAAAAGAAAAGCCGGTACAAGTAAGTCTGTTTCTCATTTCCTGGTGCTCATTGCTTCCTTTCTGCTGCTGCACTTACTCTGCAGGTAATGTGATAATGTGACCGTGTATATTTCTAGTACTCTGGAGTTTGCCCTCTCATGTGCTGAGTTATTAGATGCAGTATAATGTCCTAGAGTGTCTTTCTCCTCCTAGACTCTTGGAGGATTGGTAAAATTGTCAGCTGCCCTACACAGCATCAATATGCGCCCCCCCTCCCCCCCTTTTTGTTCTTTTAAGCTATAATCAGGTTCCTAGAATTTGGCATCTTCATCAGAAGGGCATATGTGGAGTGTGAGTTTCCCTTAACAATTGCACATGATGTTGTTTTTTTATTTTTATTTTTTTTTTAATCTTCCTGACGGAGGACTATTAGCTGATCTGATGCCTGTCCTCAATTTCTGGGTTTTCTAAACCTGCTGTGTCCTCTCTCATACCTAATTCAATCCATGTCTGAGGCTAACAAGTAGGTCAAACAGCCCTAGGCAGCAACATAATGCTGAGATGAGAGTTTTATCCTGTTTGGCTTACCGATTCTCCCATGCTCATCAAACTTACAGACCTCAAATGCAGAAACCTGCAGACTGCTGGTGTTACCTGGTATATTCTTAGGTTAGTGTGATATTGTCGCATTTCACCATGGCAAGGATGCACTGTCCTTGACTGTAGCTGCCCTCCCACCCACAACTAGCAAGTCAAGAAATGTTGCGCCTTCCTGTCCCAGCCCTCCAGCCCAGCTTTTCCAGGTATAGAAGCAGCTAATAAATTTGAGTCACCTGTGTCTTTCTCACCTGTGCCTGTCTGCAGCAAGCAGCTCTGAAGATGAGAGCTGGACTTGCACTGTTGCCTACCAACTGTTATCCTTGGTTAAACAAGCAGTCATAGGTTCTCCCAGTGTCATTTGATCATGAGATTTTTCATCTGGGCAGAACCTCAATACAATCCCCCAACCGGTGGTGCTAGCTTTACTTTCATACGTGCAAGCAAAGCATTTTAAATATCAGTATTTCCTTTGCTGATGTAAATCTGATAACATGCCTGTTAGAGATCAAAAGCAACAGCACCTTTTGATGTATTGCATAGATGATGTAAATTGTGGATGCGATTGCATTTTACATATGAATCGTCATATTTGGAAGGGACATAATTATGGTCCAAGCCCAGAAAATACCAACATTTTGTGAACAGGTGCTCTGTACATATGTGAGAATCTGCTTTAGGCTATGACATCTTTTTAGCCAGTGTTCGTTTTTGTAGTGTAATACCTTAATTTTAATCCAGAACTATGACTTAGAAATGTGCATGCTTTGCCTCGGATGTCATGCTATTGCCCATGGTGATGGCAGCTGTGACCTATTTGGACATGTCCACACCATCAAAGCATATTCATTGCATCTCAGCATCTGCATTCTACTTGTTTACTTCTCCAGGTATGTTCCTTATTTATGTGAATGCATGCTTTTTCACTGTCTTCTCAGCATCTGTCCGCCGCCAGATCTTTACTTCTCCAAGTATATTCCTTGTTTATGTATGCTTTTTCATTGTCCTTTCAGTATCTGACCACCACCTGTTCTTTACTTCGCCAGGTACATGAATGCATGTTCATTCACTGTCATGTCCCCCAGGATTAGCCAGAAGTCTATGATAATCAATGATTCAGTGTTTCAATATAAGGAATCTGGTTATGGGAGAGTGTTAATGTGAGGAGGGGGGAGAGGGACACCAGACAAATGCTGTAACCTTAAATATTGCAGGGGGTGACTATTATAAGAGTACAGTGCTTGGTGGACATTAAAGGGAGTATATATTGTGTAAGGATTAAATGGAAGCAGCTAACAGGCACTGCAAGATTTAGCAGCGAGTGTATTAGGGTGGCAGAAGCACCAGACATCAAGGACATGACAGATGGGAAATATGACAAGGTGAAGGGGAGAGATAGATGTTTGAGCACAGGAACTGCAAACTTCATACTTGGTCTGACAAGGAAGGAGGCTATCTGGATGCCCGACAAACTGTAGATGATTGAAGGTGACAAGGAGAAGGGAGGGTAGGTGGTACTAGATGACACTACAGATAGATTAATTACATTGTATCTGTTTTATTTTTACTTATGTCATCTAGATTGGAGGCTGTCAAACAACTCCTGATTTATACACAATGTAGAAAAGTTGTAGGAAAGTGAATAGCCCTACTTCTCAGCTGTCCAGAATTTCTCCAAATGTCCAGATTTTTGCCTCATATTTGTAGTCTGTCTGGCAAAATTTTGAGGTTTTCTGGTAAATCATTGAGGATTGAAGTAAGTAAATAATGAGAAACATTTGAGTTTTAGATTTCATACCCTTCAGAAAATGCATGCTGTGACGCCCGTGCACTGGCCCAGCAATCAAGGAGCCTCAGTCCTCACCACTAACACAGTGAGGGGCGTCCACATTGGTACGGATAACAAGTACACATACAGTAAAGTACAATTTCCCTTAAGAGCACACAGAGATCTCAGTCAGGCTGGGTCTGGTTTCTCCCTTTCTGTCCAGATCCCCAATAAGACTACCAACTGGCACAGCTATAGGGTACAGGTCTCAGCCTAGTGGTCAGGCTAAAACCTTCAGCACCCTCTCTGTCTAACCAGTGTTTTGTGTCCCTGCCCAAGTAGCTGACACACATGCACTTTGAGTATGAGTTTTATATACAAACACACAGACACTCCTGGGGAAGGCTGGCACAGGTTCTCCAGCTATGCCCCCTTCTCTGCCAGGCTATAAGGTAGAAATTACTGCCACCAACCACTAATATCAGCTACTAATAAGGCCCTTGCTAAAGGGTGTCCAGTTGTTATTACTGTGCAATATTATTATCCAAATAATAAGTGTGACCCAGGGCTAAAACTGTTGGAGTGGCTTGGACAGTATCACTATATATGTGCAATGTACTCTAGAGCTTAAATTATCTCTACACAAAACAGCCACAGTTGAAAGGTTTAAAAATATTTAATAATAAATAAAAACTGAAGACAATACTTCTTACTACACAGTGCTAGTCAAGACTTCAGACATCACAGGAAATGCTTAAAATAATACTGTAGAATAGTTTTGACATAAATATAGAAAACAGCTAAACTTACTATTTCTTATCTTTTCCTAATAGCAAGCAAAGATCTAAATAAACTTGCATATAGAGCAAAGCAGAGTACTGGTAAGTTGTTGCCAGCTTTAGACAAAATCCAAAATGCTATCTCTCTCTCTCTCTCTGAGCAAGCCCTTTAAATTGATAATACATTCTGCTGACTCACTTTAGGTTACATCATTCTTAACAATTCTGACAAACTCAGATTTTAACATGCCTTTGATCTTGCACCTGGTCAGGAAACCACAGTAATTAAAGACATTATATATATAAAATCTAGCAATTAACTCTGGTCTCAAAACTGTAGAAAGAATCTGCTGGTTCAGACACCATGGCTCCGAGTTTGATATCAGTCATACAAGGCTTGACTTAACAGCTTTCTTCCAGCAGAATGCACTGTTACGTTTTTGATATTCAACATTTAACACCATTTTCTTCCATTTAAGAGAACAAGCTTGTGGCCTATTTTAATATTTACAAATGACAGAATTATCTACAAAATTCTATCTAGCTAGGCTGGCAGCCTTCACATATCTTCACACATGCTAATGCAAAATGTGTTCTAGCAACTTTATAAGTGCAATATGTAAACTATATGCCTGATTTAGGACCTTTGTGCCCCCCCCCCCGTAACTTTTAGTTTTATCCAGAATTCTTGCTCTGAGAGGTTGAAAGCTATGATAGTAGGTAACATAAATGAGACCACATATTTGAGTGTTATCCAGGTATATGTAGTATGAAGTGTAATAGAGTAGAGAACCAAATAATGAGCCGCCAGACCTGAAGTTAGTAAGTGGTAGCAGCGTGGCTATGTGGATGCATGACCCTCCAGCAGAAGATGGTACAGTTGTATATGGTTAGTATGAGGGGATGTTTGGCATCTGAGATCCCTGTGGAAAGATCATAACCTCTAAGGGTAATTTAGCAGGAAGAAATGGTACTTCAGGACACTATTAGCAATATAACCATGGCAAAATGGTAAGAAATTGTGGATGGCAAGACAATATGAGCATTCCAGCTAATGCAGTAAGTAGAAGTGGCAAAATAAATGGGGTCAGTTGGTCCTGATGAACTTTACAGGTAATATCATGGGCAGAGATGTTGGCAAGGTAGTGGCAGCTTGTTACTCTGCAGATGATACGAGTGGGAGTTAATAATTTAGTTATGTCAGGAGGAAGGAAGCAAAGTAGAATCACTGTGTATAAAATGGTCAGTAGTGAAGGTCATAGTAAAGGAACAGCGGTGTGGTGTAGGATAGGTAAAACTGTAGCATGTTTCTGGTGATTACTGGGTGCTAAGGGAGTCTACGAGTTTTATTGCAAGTGATGATGCGTGTTTCATTAGTAATGACTGCAACCTAGGCAGTGTTTCAGTGATGGTAAACATTGCACTGGTCATCGCTGCATGCTTTGGAATGTGTGATATCCCACTACAGTGGTCATCATTGCATGCTTTGGAGTGTGTGAGTGATATCCCACTGTACTGGAGAGAGCATATAATTTTTTTGCCTTTGTCCATTGCACAAAGTGTGTGTGTGTGTGTGTGTGGAGGAGCTGTATGTGCATGTGTGGAGAGATGCCTAAAACTTGCTACTTTCATCATTGTTTAGTGAAGCAGTTCAGACTATTATGCAAATTAATTCTACTTGTGCCATGTCCCAACTTTTTGCAGATTCTGTGTGTGCTTTAGAGGTACCTGAGGGTAGATGTAGCTTTCATATCCTTCAGAAAATGCACACTAACAGAAAACATCTCTTTCAAGAAGCTTTCTAACAGCAAAGTGCAATGTAATGGAGAAGGACAAAGGTCCAAAAATAGTCACAAATTTTATTGCTTTTATAAAGATAGAAACTTGCTTGGAGGAGAGGTTTTCGGTTGGCCTGCATTTTCTGAAGGCTATGAAGGCTGAATTCCAAATGTCTGTCATTTATTCCCCAGGGTCTTGCTAGAAAACAGTTTTTTCTTCTCTTTTCTGCATAAAAAGTTAATGAGGCAAAAATCTGGACATCCTGAGAAGATCCACACAGTCGAGCGGTATGAGAGTCTGACAAGATTTAAGGAGGGACAGCGCAGAAAAACACGGAAAAATCAGGTGTGTCATTACCTGATTTTTTTTTTTTTTTGTATTTTGCTCTGGCCTCTGTAGTATAGTCCAATAGAAAGGTCTGCCAGCTCAATGGTACTTTAGTGGCTTGACTTTTTCTGTTGGTATATGCTTGATTTATAAAGGGCGTGCTGGTTGGGTTGTCCATCAGCATGCACGTTTTTGAATAACAATGACCCGTCGTCGTATAATTACTCATAAAGGCAAATAATTGTCATGACTGGTAGCTAAGAAACTGAGTATGCTTTCTAATGGTGGCACTTTGATAATAACATTGTCATTGCAGCACTGCATTAGATTTATGGCATTGATTAATGTCTTGCTTATGGGCAGCAGAAGGTTAAGAAGGTATTTGTATTTGGTTTTGTTTTTTCTCAAAAACAAATATGATGTGCAGTATTCCTGGCATCTGTTATCACACCAAATTTCTGTTCAACTCACAAACCAGGAAACACCTTAATTCTCTGTCATACCTCAGTGTACTTGTACAGCAAAAAAAAAAAAAAAGAAAAAGCTAGATTTCACATCTTGACAAGTTGATTATACAGAATGTGGTTTAATCTTAAAATAAAATGTAACTCAAGTTTTGTTTTTATCTAAGAATATCAGTTCTTAAGAATGAATTAAGTTAAGGCAGCTATCGGCGCAGGTATCCTCAGCATACGTTATTATTTTATTATTATGTTACTTACCATTGTGAGTATAGTATCTGTAAGGTGAATTGCTGCAGAGTTCTTGGCTGTCAGAAAGAATAATTGCTGGTGGTTCTACCCATCTGTTGGGAAATGAGTAACTGCACAGCTGCCAGGAATGTACTACATGCCCCGACAGAAACAAGGATCAAGCCTCAAGTGGAATGCGAGAAACTTCTCCCTGCCGTTGTAATCGGTAATTCTCAGAATGTGTCTTGGGCAATCCATTACATTCATGCAAAGGAGTCTGTATAGGTTATGTTCAGTCCACTCACCCAAGAAACAAATAATAAACCACATAGTGTAAAGCACCTAGGTTGTCTATTTACGTACATGAAATGCATTTGGAGTACTTTTGGACTCATCCTGGTTGTTTTTTGCTTGACTTTAACATAGGTTAATGTGACAGAAGTAGCCACGTTTAATTTTAATAGGCTTATATAATTTACTGTTCATCCATTCACATTCCTTTGATCTTTGCCAGGTTTCTAAACATAGTTTTTTGGATTGTATGACCAGCTTTCATATTTAATAATTTCCTGCTACAGTATGATTTACAGTTAAATGGAGGTGTTCAACCTGATTGCCGGTCAATCTCTCTGTGAAACCTCTAGGTAAACATTTACTTTACAGTAGTAATATGGTTCCATGTTCTCATGTCTTTTCTTCGATATGGTCATTTAGTTCACCAAATCTAAATAAATGGGTAGTATTGTACACAGGAGAAAGAAAAGAAGAAGACTTCTCTCTGCCCAGATTTATCTACAGAGTTGAGAAAAGCACTCTAGAAAGTACTTTCTATTGAACAACTCAGCTAAGAATTGAAAGTAAAAACAATGAACTGCAGTGACAGACTATGGAGTAATCCAGTGTCCCCCCCCCCCCCCCTTTAAAGGTAGTGTCCATCACAGAGGCAAAAATATGTTAAGGCACAAATTAAGTTCCATCCTCAAATGTTTGAATAATTAAAGGGGTCTAAAACCTGCCTGTTAGTGCATATGAAGCTGAAGCCTGCACAGACTGCATCATACCACTGGTGCTTGACTAATTCTTCATGGCTGTACAATACACTTCCTGAATAAGATTGCAGAGTTCAGGGCTCCCATTAATTTGTAGGGTAGGGTGCAGAGGTGTCAGAGTTGGTACCAGCGGCTCGTCACCCACAAGGGAATATATTTGTGATGGGCTCTTGCCCACAGGTAAATCCCAGAGTTGCCATCATCGCTTTGCTTTGGATCAATGTCTTTTCAATGGATTGGGTTTTGCTGGGCTGATGTAGCTCCTGAGTAGGGTGGTGGCCATCACTAGGGCAGGATGCGTAGACTAGAGGCAGATAACTAATCTCTCTCAAAAACGTTAAACTGTGCTCACATAGTGTGATTGTGCCAGGTCTTTCACGTAGGTAATTAGTTTTGTAGGACAAAGTATATGCAAAGTGTCTCATTGCAGGTGACCACTCTGAACTGGTTGTGGACAGAAAAGCTGTCAGACAGTGACAATGTGGCGAGGGGCTGTAGAAGAGGAGAGAGAAAGGGATGAATGTGAAGTAATGGTGGCTGCAGAGAAGACAGTCAAGTACTGTATGACTGACCGACCAGGTCCCAGTTAGGTAGAATGGACTTTGAACCTTTGCAGCCATTACCCTGTAGTCAGTTAGGTTTCCAAGACTGAGATAATATTATCTTTATGTAGGAATGGGTATGCAAGGTTTTTTTATAGGTATTATTTGATTTTGTAACTGAGTGAGCACACAAAGTAAAAAGGTAATTGCAGGTTGAATGAGTGCAGACACAAACTGAAACAAGGCTGTGCACATTTCATTTCTGAAAAGAATGCAGCTCATTGTCAAAGCATCTGTTGTGTATGTCATATAGGCTAAAGTACACATTTATTTTATTTAGATGTTTGTGTGCTACTTTTAGGTGTCTAATAATGCAGGCTAAGTCTTGCAGTCATCTGTTGCTTTCCAAGTTCTGCAAGTCAAGTGCCATTTTTGTGTGGAAGCTTCTGTATCTCTGTAATGAGTAGAACCACTTCTCAAGGATAAAAAGCTTTGGTCAGGTTAAGTGAGCTTTGTCTGTCATGCAAGTAGCTCTTGGTCAGCTAACGGGATTGACTTGTAAGTGCTCTGTTGTTAAGACTGCACAGCAAAAATATTTTAAGTAAATTACCTAGGAATGGCAGTTTCTTTGGGACTCTTCTAAAATTTCATTTTGTTTAGAATGTTATACCAGCAGTCTTTTGTTAAAATGTTGAAGTCTCTTGCAGAAGTGTTGCCTTATTTTATTTTTTTAGAATTTATGAGCCATACCTCTGTCTCAGTACTCCCTTTTTCATATTTTTATTTTGTCCCTTGTAAAAGTTGATTTTTTTTTGGCAAATGAGGAGTCCAGTCTGTTGGTAATGCTCAAACATTAGAATTTCAGCCTTCTTGTTCAGAAAGTGCTCATTGATGCAGAAGTCCTTAGTCTATTAATTTTTAAATGAATTAGAGCAAGAGTTAAAAAAAAATAATAATAATAAAATGTCCTGGATTCTTGACCTTTATCTGCCCTCCAACACCATTATTTTTTTGCTTTGTCCAAAAGAAGTTGAGAGGTATGCTACACATGTGATCACTATTTTTGTGTACAATGTAGGGATGCCCTGTAACAAGCTGTTAATTTTTGCATACATTCCTCAGTGAAAGAAGAGAATCTATATCAGTCCAAGAAATATACCCTTATTTAAACTTTAAAGCTTGGTTAAAATATGTATGCAGTTTTGAGCCATGCAACACTTTATTTTGCAGTAAAGTACAGCTTTACGGACAGCTGAGCCGCTTGACATTTGTCTTTTACAGTCTGGGATGGCCCCTCTATGATCAGCTGCTGCCATTTGCTATGCAAGTAGTTCTTGGTCTTTACAGTATGGGTGAATTTCTTAACAGTTCTCTGACTTTTGAAGTGCAAATGGCCTGAGCAGATGTGACCTGTTTTTTTTTTTTTTTTTTTTTTACAGTGCAGGTGAATCCTATGACCAGTTGTTGATTTTCGCACTATAGGCATATCCTGAATTTAGGTGAGCATTATTAGTGGTGGTTGCTACTTTTGCAGCTTAAGGAAGTCCATTAATAACCATATGATGCTTTTTGCTGTGCTGATGAGGATTATTAGCTGTTCATTTGTTTAGTGAAGATCTAATAGTTTCATATTGCTCTGAGTACTGTAGATACACCCTGTAAAGGTTTTTAAAGAACTCCTGCTTTTTGCATTGTAGCTGAGCCGTGTAACCTGCCCTGTTGAGCCTTCACTGCTACTTCATGCTAAATAACTGTCAGTTTTCTATAACCAGTTATTAGCTTTACATAATGTGCTTGGCCCTTGTAACCAGTTACTGTTGTATACAGTGAACATCAATCTGCAGCTTCTTGCTGATGTTTTTACTGTATAAACAAACTTTGTATCTCTTTGTTGCAATGTAACAGCCCTATGAGTTCCAGCTGTTTTATGCATTTTCCAATTTTCCAATATCTTGTGTGTAACATGGTTTTGGAATTATTAATGCAATATTTGACGCCTAGAGGAGCAGTTGGAGGTAACTGCAGAAACGCCTGGAGACTTCGGCAAGCTCATTCTGTACTGCAGTGTGAGCTTATTGTCCTGCTACTGCTTCTTGCAGTGTCATTGAGCCCATTGGGTGGCAACTAGTCTGTGCTGTGTAAGTGACCTCCAGAGTCACAGGAAGGCTAGGGTTGAGGAGGTGACTCGCTGGCACCTACAAGCATTGATTAGTGACTCCCACTACTAAAGATACATTTTACTGTTTGCAGGTGCTTAATGACAGCTTGTTAACTGTTACACTGTGCTTTTCTTTCAAAGGTAGCAGTGAGGTATTAGGTTGCTTCTGTAACATTGCTAGACTATAGGTGACGTATACTTTAAATCTTGGCTTGATTTGGTGTGGCCTTAGATCATTAAGTAGCTACTGGAACAAAGAGTTAATTCCCTGCAGAGAATAAGGCAGGATGGATTTCTATTGAGCAGAAACTAAAGTAGGGTGGAGCTCTAGCAAGAGGGAGATTAAAAATATTTCACTTGGAAGGAAAAGAGAGTGACTTTGGGGAAGCAGTGGAATATTTTGTCCGATGGACTTTCCTTAAACTGAGGAGTGCTAATTTCTGGGGAAACTTCTCAATATGAGGCTTATTGGAGTACGTCTCTTGAAACATTGGTGACTCTGTTATAATCTGTTACTTAAGGCCTGATAGGAGAAGGAGTATTTCTTTGTTGGAGAGTGGCAGCCTGGGTGGCATAGTAGCCAATAGTGCTGTCACCTCACAGCAAGAGGTTCCCCAGTTTGATTCTCGGCTGGGGTGCCTTCTGTGTGAGTCTGCATGTCCTCCCTGTATTTGCTTGGGTTTCCTCCAGGTGTTCTGGTTTCTCTCGCATTCCAAAGACCTGCAGTAGGTGGAGAGGAGGCACTAAATTGACCACAGGTGTGCATGCAAGTGTGTTGTGTGGAGGAACTACTCTGACGGGGCTATCCACCTGGTGGTGTAAACCTTGGCTGTAGAGGATTGTCACTGTTGAAGTGACACCTTATCCAAGTGTGCAAAAATGGGAAAAGGGTTGTGGATGGATGGAGTGGAAACCTGATTATTATTTCTACAGTTTTTTTTAAACCTACAAGATACTGGGGAAAGTTTGTCTGCCTTTTGGAAGAAAGACTGAACTAGACTTTGCTGTGTGCTACAGGAACTTTATTTTCTGTTATGAATAAAATGTGTTGTGAGCAGATGAAATTAGCTCTTATGCTTGCGTTAAAGGGACATTGAAACAAAATGCATTCTTGCATTTGGTTTAGACAACCCACTGTTCATATGCTTGCTTATATTTGGAGTGAAGAAGCTTTTTTGTTTGTTTGCCTTCTCTTCCTTAAGCTAATATGTTAAAAATTCAAGACTTGGTGGTTCTATTCCCGAATCTTGGCCCAAGTCAAGAAGCCTCAAGATGTCATAGTACATAAATAATGTCTTTCGGCTTTTCCCAGTTAGGGGTCGCCACAGCGGAACTCCGGTCCGCTAATGATTGGCAGTAGAGTTTTACGTGCTGGCTTGCCAGGCCTAACGCACAACCTTCAACGAAGGAGTGCCCATTCACGCATGTCGCCACACAGAAGATGCTCTAACTGAGAATCGAAGGGCAACGTCTGTGAGGCGACAACGCTACCGCAGCACCACCACCGCAGTCAAGATGTCATAGTACATATGTCATAGTACATAATAAATATATTTCTCCAAAACTTTCTGTGCTGTGATGTTTAGAAAAAGTGTAATAATGTAGCAACCTATTTTTGTTTTTAAGTGATGATCTACAAGTTGTCATTAAGTGATCATTATCACCTGTGGGGGTGCCTAATGGGTGCTGCTTACAGATTTAAGCTCCCATTATACAGCTCTGGTAACCTTGCACCCATTAGCTGCTTTTTATGCAATTTTAAATGAACTATGAAGCTTGTCTTCATTTGTTTCTTTATGCACTGTGAATCCTTTATTGCTTTATGCCATGTAAATAGAACTATGACCTTTTTACGAAGTGCGAGCAAGTGAGCTTGACATGTAATGCAGTTAAACTAACCCTTAAACTCAGAGCTTTAGCACCATAAATGAGCCTTGTAACTTGTTGCTTTATGCAATGCAGGCAAGGTTTTTATAGTTGTTCCTTTATGCAGTGTAACTAATCCTGTAAGCTGCTGTAGTTTCAAGTGTAAGCAAGGTCTGTAACTCTATCCATTTATTTTCAGTACTCACTTGATGTAGGTTAGGGTCTTAGGAAGCTGCAGCCAGTCCTACCAAGTAACCCACGGAAGACGGAAATCAGTAGTGGATGGCATGACTGTCTCTTGCAACACGCATATACCTTTGGTCAATTTGAACATTGCCGGTGTATCTACCTGCATGTTTTTGAAATGTGGGAGGAAGCCAGAGATTTGGAAGACCTACTACAGGTATACAGAGAACATGCAGGCTCCACATGGAAGGGATCCAGCTGGGAAGTGAACCATGAGGCAGGATTGTAACTCACTGTTCCTTTATGCAGTGTAATTAATTACAGAAGGTAAGGCCTAGATGTAGCATGCTTCTGTATGCAGTGAGAGTACACCTTAGCTGAATCTTGTAACTATCTTCTTTGTCTCGTAGTAAAAAATGCTCTAAGCATGCATGCTGCTTGTACTGTATAACCTGTTAATGCTTGTTGATAACATTTATTATTGTTTGATGACTGGCTATAAACATTATATGAAAGAATTCCTATTTTCAGGAATAGCATGTGGTGATATATAGAGATTAAACAGTTGTGGTTCACACTATATGATGTGTAAAAATATGTTTACTAAGTTAAAATAGCTCACGTTACCTTAGAATAACAAACAAATGACAAGTATCAAATTACCTAAGAATAGCATGTAAATGACAGTATTACTTGAAGCATCTACACAGTACAAATAGGCTTCTTTAGATGAAGGCTGAGCACATAGACAGCAAATACGCCAGTCAAGCAGAGACAGGCACTTGTTTATAAGCTGGAATTTGAGAATGCACAGTCCTTGGAATGCAAATCCATTGAAAGGAGAAGAGCATTCCAGACTTCTGATACCTAAGCAACAGATGATTTATGTCTATCTTTTAATTTATGGTGGACCTTGAGAAAGGTATCTGTGGAGCTGAGAGCAAAGGTATCTGTGGAGCTGAGAGCATAACAAATGTCCATTGTAGGCAGGGATTCAGTGAAAGTTATAAGGGTATGTCTTTGTGTAAAGAAGGCAATGCAGTCTAATTTAGAACATAGTCATATAATGAGATGTACCTGGAGGGGGGACAGTAATGCATAAAGATGCATTGTTATAAGTGTTGTCTTATTTAGCTCAAACTGATTTGTACATTGATAAATGTAGGGACACTTAAGGGAGAATAGTAATACAGAATCAGTGGCACAATACTAGCCACGTGATCACAGGGGACCATAAGACACCTAGCCATGCACACTGTGACAAAGGGAGAGTCCGCCAGCACAGCTATCTGGAATTTTGTAAGTAATTGTATGTCATTTATGAATATCAATTTGATTTGTACAAGATACTTGTGTTACAAATGTATTAGAATTGTATGTCATGTATGTCAAACTGGTCTGTACAGACCATGTGTTGAAACGTTTTTTGCAAAGTGCCATTTGAAATGTAACCACAGTGTGCCCTACTGGAATAGAACAGAAATGTACATGCACTATTGTAACTGTTTAAATATATATATTTTAACAGTGGAAACAAATACAGGAGTTCAACGTCATAAAAATAGCTGAAATTAAATTACTTTATGGCTAAGCAATAAAAGATGGTATCTTTCAGTTTTCATTGCAGCTACAGTCTGTGCTAAGAAGCTTTCTGTATTGTCTTCAGAGTAAACTAATTACTACCTCTGAAAGTATGAAAGAAATCAATTATTTTATGACTTCCAGCATATGCCAAAGATCTGAGGTCTATGTATTTTTGCAGGTAGATGTTAAATACTGCCAGCTTCCAGCAGTGGGGGTTTCACCTGGGATAGAGTCAGATGACAATAAATGATATCATTCTGCAAGCTATCCCAGCAGTAATATTTTTCATATTAATTTGGGAGCTCTCTGAGAAAGAGAATGCATTCTGTCTTGGACCAGACAACAACAGGAACCATTCACCACACATCTGCCTTGCTCTGATGAAGTAAGTTACTAGGGAATACTATAATTCTCTTAGATATAGTCAGGAATGTAGCAAAGTTAAGTTTAGATATTTTTCTTTCATTGAGACTGTCCTGCAATGTTTTAAATATTTCCTGAGATTTTGAACTCTGTCACAGTGGTTATATATTGAGTATTTTCTTGTTTTTTTTATTATTTATTATTAGATGTATTTAAGTCTTTCATTGTGGCTGATCTGTCTAGAGATATTTAAGTTTTGAGAGTATTTGCATATTTATTTGGTGACACTGTGTGGGCCACTCCTAATAGCCTTGCTCATGGTCAAACTACCATTTGTATCGATATTAATGTTACACAGTAAGATTGGACACCCTTTGTTAAGGGCCTTAAAGTAGCTGATAAGAATGTGGCAGTGATAACTACCTTATAGTTTGGGCAAAATGGGGCATGGCTAGTAAACCTGTGCCAGCCTTTCCCAGGTGTATGTGCGCAAATCAAACATCAAGAGTAGTGTGTGCGTGTGTCAGCTACTTGGGCAGGGACACAAAGCACTGGTTGAACAGAGGGGGTGCTGGAGGTATTGGCTTGGCCACTCGGCTGAGATCTCAACTGTGCCAATGGGGAGTCTTATTGGGGATCTGTTGAACGAGGGAGAAACCAGCCCTGCACTGACTGTGGTCTCTGTGTGCACTTAAGGTAAATTGCACTTGATGCAGAGAGCTGCATCTGAAAATGCTGCTTGTGTACTTGCTATCCTTCCAGTGTATGTCCCCCACTGGTGCCAGTGGTGAGGATTGAGGCTCCTTGATTACTGGTCCAGTGGTGGGTCATCACACACAATTAAGCTGACGCAACCAAACTCGCCACCTTTTTTGAGTACTTAGTAGAGCTCACTTCCCAAATCAAGTAAGGCTGTAAATTGAGGACTGGGCTGTAAGTTTTGTGTCTACCCATCATATCAATCCAAACCTGAAGGAGAAGAAAGAGAGGATAAAGGAACTTTGCATATATACCTCAGAAAAAAAAGGAAGACTTAAGAGAACATGCCAGAACTACTACATAGAAGCTAACAAAGCCTGTAAAGGGCAGCATTTTCAGATGGGGATAAAGTATTCAGGAACAGGAGTTCACAACTGAAAGCAAGGGTGGCATATTGCTGTTGAGGAAGTAGTTTTTTCACAAGCCAGATGATCAATTATATATAGAACAAATTTGTTGAGGTGACTCAGAAGCAGGTAAGAATTCAAGGAAGTATGGCACACACTCAAAGCATATCTTGTGGCAGATTTGAAGAAGTAGAACAGAGGTTACCTAGGAAATATAAATGGTCTGTTATGTAGATTGACTGGCAGATTAGGCAGTCCTCAAAACCCTTCTTTGCTGAAAGTTCTGTTTTGTGTCCTGTCAGGACTTTATCATGCTTCTCAACTGCTCCAATTTTTGCAGACTGTTGAGATTTTTGCCTCATATTTTTGGTCCATTTTTCATAGTTTGTGGTTTTTTTGCAAAACATTGTGTGTTTGATGTCACTAAATAACAGGTATTTGGGTTTCAGACCTGATATCCTTTAGAAAAGTCATGCTAACACAACACCTTTTATTCTAGCAACTTCTCAAGTTTATAAGGGCAATAATTAGTATGCCCCTACGTTTGGGCCTCTGTCTCCCCGTTATTTTTGGCTTTGTCCAGATTTCTTGTTCTAAGAGGTTGAGAGGAATGGACTCTACACTTTTTTACAAGCAAGTTACTGCTGCTACCAGTGGAAGTTAAAAGGTCATTCATTTACCTTTTGATCTGTCTTACAGCAAAAAGTCACACACCATTCCAGCTGCTTAATTACCCAGATAACAGCTCCATTTCACCAATCCTCAACCAAATGTTCAGAACAGCATTTCCCAATCCCCTTCCATTCTCAGGCTCACTGACTTCCATTGCGAGGGACAGACAAGAATGTCAATGCTGAGGTAAGTTTCCTTGACCTGGTCATTACTAACATGGGCGACCACCGTTGCTCTACACCAGTAGTTAACTCCTCCCTGTTTAGATCCGACCACAAACTAATCACCTTGGAAATCCACATCCCCACCCCGCAAAGGTAACCACCATGAAAACCTTCTCCAAAGCTAACTTTGGGCTTCTAAAAACGGAGCTGGTTAACTTTACGGCACCCATGTGAATGGAGAATAGTTGCATGATCACCGAATCATACACTAATGCAACCAAAAGAACCAAGACACTCTCCTCCAAAAAAAAAAAGGAAACCAATCTAGTGGTCTCCTGCCATAAACAAACTCTACAACAGAGGGAGGAAACTGATGCGGAATAAGGTGAAGTTCTAAGACTGGAAAACCCCCTTATCAGCCTCAACAAAAAGTTGAGATCCCTCATCAAATCCTCTAAAGCTAGCTATGAAAACAGAATTGCAGCAGATAGTAAAGACAACCACAAGGCCTTCTATAGTTATCTGAAGAATCTCCACGGCAATACCCAGATTTGCTCTGAGCTACTGCACACTGATACCTCCTTATACCAAGCCAACAGATATAGGTTCATAGGTTCATACTAGGCTATCTGCCCGAGGGCATTTACAAGCCTAGCCCATCGCCTTTAGTATGGGGAACTATACCCATTATTTTGCTGTGCCTCTGTCGAGCAGTGACACTGAGGTAATCCCTGGGGTATATCTGCGATCTCCCATCCATTGGTCAAGATTTCTCTTGAACAAGGCCAGTGCTCTGCCTCACATGTGATTTTGTTCCACAGCATAGGAGTCTTTGGGTGATGAATCTATCCCTCCAGCACGTCCTATTAATAGGTTTAAGTCTCCTGTGGCTCTGATGGATCTAGATTTTTTGGTGAAGCATATTCATCAAATCTGGGTTTGACATGGCCTTGTATGTTAGGCAAAGGTCACCTCTTGAATAGAGCTGGAGTTCTTTCAGTCGGGCAGCATAGGACAGATTTTTGAGACCCTTTATCCTTTTGGTGAGGAACTTTGTGGCCTCTCCAGCTGCTGCAAGTGTCGGGTCAGATACATTCGAATGGGGCATTGTACTCAATCATTGGTCTGATGAGTGATGAGTAAAGGGAGACTATGACCTCCCTTGATCTAGATGAGAATCCCTTCATGATAAGGTGGGCAATGTAGAAGGTCTTCCTGACTACTTTAGCTACATGGGTGTCGAATGACAGACTACTATCAACCTGGGTCCCCAGGTCCCTGATAACTACTTCTGTGCTCAGTGGATTGCCACCTATTTGGTAGCTAGGGGTAACCTTGTTTTTTTTTGGCATTTAACTTACGTGGCTCTGGCACCAGTTATCCGTTTCTGTGAGATCTGAAGGATATCTGTGTCAGATGTGTTTCTACTATGGCCAGTTTGCAGTCATCTGCAAACTTTGTCAGCCATAACCCTCCTGTGTTTGCTTGTACTTTGAAAAGTAGATGCCAAACAAGAGTGGGCCCAGGACTGAGCCCTGTGGGACACCACTTGTGACAGGCTTTGAGTCTGACATGGCGCCAGCAACTCTGACCCTGTGGGTTCTGTCACTCAGCCAGTTTGCAACCCATCTTGTGATGTATGGGTTAACATTTAAGCTGATGAGTTTTCAATGATACCCAGTGAGGTATTGTATCGAAGGCCTTAGCCAGATCGAGGTAGGCTGTATGGACTGCCTTTCCCTCATCAATGGCTTGGTGACTGTTTAAAAGTCAACCAAGTTTAAAAGGCATGATCTGCCTTTGACAAAGCCAAACTGGGTTGGATCCAAAGTCTGCAAATTCCCTATGTCTTTATTTATGAGGTCCATTATGATCCTCTCCATGGCTTTGCAGATAAGGCTTGTCAAGCTAATGGGCCGGTAATTTCCAGGGTCGGTGGAGGCACCGCCTTTGTGAAGTGGGACCACAGTTGCAGTCCAGAGGTAAGACTTTGATTAAACAGCTGTCCTATACTGGCCGACAGAGTCAGTGCAACCTTACCCCCCCCCCCCAAGGACCAGTCACAATACCAGTAGAATGCCAGGCACACAGTATTACTGCTGCACAGGTTAAAACAGCACTGTCCAAGGGCAAGAATACAGCTTCTATGGGACCTGACAATATCCCTGGCTGTGTTCTACATGAACTACAGAGTGAACTGGCACCTCACCTGTGTGCCCTGTTCAGTGATGGCCTCACCTCAGGCTTTGTCCCTACCAAATGGCGCATTGCTACAGTCATCCCTCTCCACAAAAGAGGAGAGACTACAGACTCTGGAATCTATCACCCCATTAGCCTGACAAGTCTGATGCGCAAAGCTGTGGAATGCATTGCCATGGACCTAATAAACAAGGATATAGGGAATCTCAAAACTCTGGATTCCACACAGTTTGGTTTTGTGAAGGGTAGATCATGCCTGTTCAACTTGGTCAGCTTCTGTGAGTCAGTCACCAGAGCTGTGGATGAAGGCAGGGTAGTTCATACAGCCTACCTCGATCTGGCCAAGACCTTTGATACCATTCCCCACTCAGGAATCATAGAAAAACTCAGGAAGTTAGACAACCCCAATATCACTAAGTGGGTTGCAAACTGGCTCACAGGTAGAACCCACAGTGTGAAAGTAGCTGACTCCAAGACAGGCTGCCAACCAGTCACGAGTGGAGTCCCACGGGGTTCAGTCCTGGGTCCTCTCCTGTTTGGTATCTATTTCTCAGAAGGCCAGGCCAACATGAAGGAACTCTGGCTGACAAAGTCCACAGACTGTTGCAAGTTGGGAGCTATTATTAACTCCCCAAGTGATGTTGATATCTTACAGAAAGGCCTCGCTGAGACCGACGACTGGTGTCAGAACCTGGCCTTAAGCTCAATGTCAAAAAATGTGTCATCCCCTTTGGGAAAAACCCAGTTCCCATGAATTACCACATCAATGGTAGTCCACTGAACACAGGTTCATAGGTAGGTACTAGGCTATTGGCCCTAGGGCCTATACAAGCCTAGGCAAAAAGGTACCCTGGCTATCGCCACCCAAGAAAATTATTTTCCTGTGCCCCTGTCAAGCAGAACCACAGAAGTGATCCCCAGGGTGAATTTCCTATTACCCACCCAATCATCAATATTTTTCTTGAAGAGTGCTAATGAGGAGCTCTGTTTGACATAGGTAGTCTGTTCCAGAGTATGGGAAGTCTCTGGGACAGGAATCTATCCCTCCAGCATGTTCTGTTTATTGTGGTGACAAGGTTTAGGACCCTAGAGCGTGTAGTTCAGATTGATTGGGATTTCTTTAAGTGGAGCATGTCCAACAGCTCTGGGTTTGACATAGCTTTGTATGTTAGGCAGAGATTGCCTCTGAGTAGGTGATATGCGACAGAGTAAAGCTGGAGTTTTTTGAGTCTGTCTGCGTAAGACATCTGTTTGAAGCCAGTAATCCTCTTTGTGAGGTATTTTTGTGGCCTTTCCAGTTGTAGATGTCTTGTGAGGTACATACCAAAAGGGGTGTTGTACTCTATAATGGGTCTACTGAGTGATGAGTAGAGGGGAACAATGACCTTTTTTTTCTGGATGAGAAACCTTTTGTGAGGAGATGTGCCATGTAGAAGGATTTCCTGACCCCTGTGGCGATGTGATTATCAAAGGAGAGACTACTGTCCACCTGTGTCCCAAGGTCTCTTATCACACTTTTGGTGTTAAGTAGACTACCACCTATGTGGTAGTTCATGGGTACAGAGTTTTTACCAAAGGGGATGACTATGCACTTTTCGGCATTGAACTTGAGACCATGGCTTTGACACCAGGCATCTGTCTCAGTGAGGCCCTTTTGTAGGATGTCCACATCGTTAGGAGTTTCGATTATGGCTCCTAGTTTGCAGTCATCTGCAAATTTAGTTAGCCAAAGACCACCTGTGTTAGCCTGTACTTCAGAGAAGTAGATACCAAACAGGAGAGGACCCAGGACTGAACCCTGTGGTACTCCACTTGTCACTGTTCTGAAGTCATTGTAAGAGATCTGGGAACACAGGTTGACAGAAACCTCACTTTTGACTGCCACATTGCCACTGTGGTCAGAAAGTTCTATGTGGCACATCTCATTACTAAGGATTTTGCATCCAGGAAGAAAGAGGTCATTGTCTCCCTCTACTCTTCCCTCATTAGGCCAATCATTGAGTACAATGGCCCATTTGGCATGTATCTCACTAAACACCTGCAACAACTGGAGAGGCCGCAAAAGTACATCATAAAGAGGATCTTAGGCCTTAAACATTTGTCTTGTATGGACAAAGCCAAAAAACTCCAACAATTCTCTGTCTCATATCACCTACTTAGGTGATCTCTGCTTGATTTACAAAGCCATGTCTGCCCCAGTTCTGTTAGGAATGCTACATCTAAAGAAATCCCAATCCCTCTGCACCACACGCTCCAGAGACCTCAACCTCATTACCGGAATCAACAGAATATGCTAGAGGGACAGGTTCATAACCCAGAGACTGCCCGTGCTATGGAATAGACTTCCCCTACATGTTAAGCAGAGAACCTTACTGGCCCTCTTCAAGAGAAATCTTGATGAGTGGATGGGAAATAGAAAATTCACCCTGGGGATCACTCCAATGGCTCTACTCGACAGAGGCACTAGGAACTAAGGTCAGGTGGCACGATGCCAGGGTAATCCTATGGGCTAGGCTTGTAAAGGCTCCAGGGCCATTTGCCTAGTACACACTTATGAATCTGGGACTGTGCTGAAGTTCATGTATGCATGTCGGATGTATAGTGGATCATTGGGGCCATCTGATATCACATTTTATATTTATCCTCTGTTGACTGGGTTAATCCCATTAGGCTGGGTGGCCTCTTTTCAGGGTACACCGAAGGTGGTATTGGTATTCCTAAGCAAATTTGGTTAGGATGTTGAGAGAAGTGTCAGTGGTGCAAGAGCTAGTACACTCACCTTGGGTGCAGAAGACTGTGGGTTCCATTTCCATACCTGGTAGATGTGTTGCTGGCACTGTAGTGCAGCATGGAGGGGATGCTGCACTCTTGACGGTGTCATCTTTCCCCTGAGATATTACGCTCAGGCCTCATCTGCCTGAGGGGGAGTGGTAGCTCAGGTGGATGTAAAAGATCCTAAGGCATCTTTCAAAAAGAGTAGAGGAAGGTCCATGATGCTCTGGCCAAATTTCCCCTAGCAGTATTAATACCACCTCGAGTCTTCCCTGAAAACAGACTACTAACCCAGTTAACAAAGAATAAATAAAAAAAAAAAAAAAAAAAACTT
This sequence comes from Protopterus annectens, assembly GCF_019279795.1. Lineage (NCBI taxonomy): Eukaryota > Metazoa > Chordata > Ceratodontiformes > Protopteridae > Protopterus > Protopterus annectens. The sequence goes on along the minus strand of NC_056732.1, from coordinate 1,402,212,165 downwards.
CCTCTACTCATTCCAGTCGGTGTCATTGGATCTTTTGTAAACCTACCTGAGCTACCGTCAGGTCAAGCAGATGGGACCTCAGTTTAACATCTCATCCAAAGGATGGTACACTCAGGCGTGCAGCACCTCCACACCATGCTACTCTGCAGTGTTAGTATCAGAAAAGTAATCCTACTACCTGGTAAGGTAACAGAACCCTCAGGCTTCTGATATTCCTGCAGCAAAGGCAAGAGTGCTACCTGCTGAACTGCTGAGACACAACTTTTCAACTCTGATTGCTTGTTTTTTTTTTTTTTTCACTAATTTCTTCAGCTGGCTTTGCTCGTACCTCTCCCAAAAATTTTATTTTTATTCATTTGTTACATGAGTAATCTCACTGGGTACAAGCCCCTTGTCAGATACCACCTGACTTACTTAGCCATACAGTAGAGAGTCTGAGAATGAGGGAATCTGACTACAGGATGAAGTGTATTACCAGTTTAGAATAGTCAGATGGTTTCAGACTTTCTCTATTAAGAGCAGGTTACCTGTACTAGCAGAGGTGTAGCCAGAAAATTGCATTGTCTGCTCACAAACGCTATTTACTGCCCTGCCAACCCACCTGGCATTAAAAAAAATGAACCTCTGTTTCAAAATGTTGCCCACCTTGCAGTTAATGAATAAAAATGTTCACATAATTCTCAGGTTTTCTCTCTAAAACTGTTTGCTTATTAAAAAAAAAAAAAAATATATAGTTAAGCTGTCTAACTAAGCAGGTTAGCTAACAGTTTTTAGAGGCATTACTTAAGACAACTGTAAAGTACAAAGAGTATGCCTAGTTACCTTTGTGTGGTAGATGTTTGGAGATGCCATGATACTACTGAGGGGAGAAGTGTGCTCACTGCGAAAATCTAGAAGTCTAACACTTCCAGGCAACGACTTTTCCAGTGTGTTTGTATACAGAAAACCTCCCGAAGGGTGAACAGTTTAATGCTTCTGGCAGAATTAAAAGAACTAGGATCCACAGCAAAATTAATGGAACTAGCATGTTCATGGTAGAATTAAACAAGTCAAGAGCCCCATAAATTGCTAGATTCATAGGCCTTAGCAGTATTTATAAATTCTGAGATTTCCAGCAGACTTTGAGATCAGAACTCCCAGAAAGATTAAAAATGTCAGGGACAGAGCAGAATGGGCAAGTCAGGCAGCCCACAACAGACCTAATAATGTCAGAAAGCCATGCACAGAGTCCGTGTCCAGTTAGATAAATAAGTTTCAACTAAAAGAAATGAGTTTGGCAAAATAGGATTAAAGATGGTAAATGGTCCTAGATGAGTCAGGAGACAGTCAGAGAGGCATTATAATATGAGTGCATGATTCAGGGGCTCCATTTTTGTTAAAACAGTCAGGGCTCCCAAAAAGATTCATTTATTCAGCTGATCTATATCAGGATTGAAGAAGTCAGATGACTGTAGTGCAAATCAAAGGGACATAGCAAACTGAAAAGAATCGAGCTCTATCACTTTAAGTATAACAAAGAAGCTCTAGCTGGATTAGTTTAGATGATGGGCAGAAGAGTTAACTGAATCAGTAGATATGTACTAGCATTAAAGGAAATGGGCATCATTGTGTTAACTCATGCACCAAAGTTATGACATCAACACAGAGAATGACATCAACGCATGAATAAATGAACCAAGGAATCTCAACAAGATTGTTGGACTTTGGGAGCCTGCAACAGATTTAATGAAATTACTGAACACTCTTCCACTGAGCCTGCAACAGATTTAATGAAATTACTGAACACTCTTCCACTGGCTAACAAGTTGCCACACATATCTAGGCCTGTCCTGTGTGTTGCCACATTGAATTTATTTTTCAGTATAATCAGAGATGTAGATGAAGTGTACAAATACAACAGAAGTGCTTATGCTTTGGATTCCATTCCATTGCATCTCCGGTTATGAATCTGATTGAAATACACAAAATGGCATACTAGCTTTTGTTTTCTTAGGTTACTTCAACTGGGCATTGCCTCTCTTCATCAAGCAGCCTGGGGCAAAATGCTCGCTGCATGCAGACATATATAGTCCAAGAGCAACAACTAAAAAGTGGCAACATAGTAGCTTTTACTTGATAAGACTCATTGACTCAGACGCAGACGCAGCTGTCAATCCGTGAAATATTTTGTACCAGTTTCTGTCTTCTAAACAGAAGTGTTGACAAAATGAATAATGACTAATAACATAGGATATCAATAACTGAACATATAGTGGTGGTCATATGAGAGTTAACAGGGAAATGCCAGCCAATGCATTGGTTCAAAAATTATCAAAGTAATCCCAACAGTACTGAAGGAAAAAAGGCCAACAGCGTTTCATAGCTCATTCTGGGATTATTTTGGATGCTTATTCATTGTATTGACTCAGTCATTCTTAGATTACCTACTCAGTCCAATTCAGAGGCATGGAAAAGCCTAAGCCAGCATTAGGTGGGCATGAGGCAATGAAAGTAATTTATACTGGGATTTAACTGGGCATTTGAACTGATGAAAAGAAAGAAAGGGTTCATCAGTAAGGTAGTTGCTAGCAAGTGCTGCAAATGCCGGGCCTAGTTTCCAGTTAAGTGGTTGATACGCCATCAGAGCTTGAATATTGAGGATGTAGGTGTAACCCCCCCATGTACTTCACATTAGTTATCTGTTCAAATAAGCGTTCTTACATATGTAACCACCACCATGTGGTGTCATTTTTCCGTTGACTTTTTGTGCAAAGAAGCATTACTCTGTTTATATATTATTACCACCACCACCATTTTTGTTATACCCCTTCTAGTGTACGTACTAGAAAGGTTTGCAGACATTAACCCGTACCTGAAAGGTATTCTGCTGGAGCAACAGAAAAATGTATTAATTCGAAAGGTTGTAAATGCTTTACCCATATTCACCCTGCTCACTGCTTGTAACACCAACCTAATACTAACCAATAAGCACATTTATAACTCTGTCCTATCCTTGTGAGCATTACTTTGCCACTACAAAAAGCCAACTGCCTACTCACTACAGGTATAGCCACTGTCCCTTTATCCAGCCACACCTTTAAAATTCTGTGTGAACACTACTGCCCTCCCTTGGATATAAAGTGAAATTAAAACATTCACAACACTCCCTGCAAAATCAATATGATAACACCCTTACACTGGTGGGGCCTCTAACTGGGCATCAAAGAAAGAAGGTTTAATAAAATTGCTCCAGTCAGCTGGAACAGCCTACCACAAGAGGCACAAGTTACTAATTACAGGGCTTTAAAACCTCCATCCATGAGACTACTTAACAGAAATGTACAAATGCATCTGTAATCTAGACAAAGGACTATTTTACAAAGTGCACTGTGCAAATCTAGTAATGCTTCTTCCTAAGTAGACTGCATAGATCAAAGTGATGATGCACATGTGTAAATGAAGCTCTCTACACATGTGATAAACCAACCTATCTATGCCATTTCCCTTATCCTTCTGTCTCTCATTAGACTGTAACTTCCCAACACTTGCTTCTCCCTGCATTCAGCTTCTTTCCCCGTACTACTGTTAAGTTATGCTGCAGCGGCTAAAATTGTCTTCTCACAACAAGAGGATTTCCAGTTAGATTCTCTGCTGGGGTGCCTTCTGTGCGGAGTCTGCATGTCCTCCCTGCATTCGTGTGGGTTTCCTCTGGGTACTTCGGTTTCCTCCCACATTCCAAAGACCTGCATCTGGACCATTTCTCCCTGGGCCTCTACTGAAAATAGGCTCTGTCCTAGTCTGACTTTCCCAGTCAACAAATGTTAAATAAAAGTAAATAAATAAAATAGGAATTCTTTCTCTGCTGTCTACTGCAGTCATACCTCAGCCTTTTGGTACAAGAAATCTGGGCAAAGCCTAAAATAATAGAGGGGCAAAGACCCAAAAATAGGGACAGTTTTAAAATAAAGTTGATGGACTAAAAGGTTTTGCATTAGCATGTATTTTCTGAAGAATATGAAGTCTGAAATTCAATTGCATCTCCTTATTTAGTGAGTTCAATCCCCACTGATTTGCTAGAAAACCACAGATTGTATGAGGAGCAGACCAAACTGATGAGGAAAAATCTGGTCATTTTGTGAAAATGTGAACAGTTTAAAGGTATGACTGCAGTCATGACAGTGTAATTGTATCTTAAGTTTGCCTTTATACAAATATTTGTTCAATTAGTATAGTGTTTGTAAGTCCACATGTGAGATGCTGCTCTTCTGTTTGTCTGCAGTTGTAATGAGCACCAGTTCCACCACAAGATGAAGTACATTGTATATAGCATATACTTGCTAGGTGTTCGTGCTCCTAGGTGGTGAGACATTTCCCTGCACTACATTTGGTTGGAGTCATATGGCTGAAGTGACATTCAGCTGCAGAGATGTGGCTGTGTCAAGTTCCCTGCAAGTTAAGAGAAGCACATAGTGCCATGCCCGCATCTTCAGTAAACAAGTGCATGTGGGCAGGGGAAGTAATGCGTATTTGGCTTGGTGTACAGTACATGTTTAAGTATATACAATGTGTAGAAGCATGCTACAACATGGAGAAAATCTTGTATGCTGCTGTAGTCATACTTGTGTTCCATTTTGTTTTTTGGCTAATGTTCCCCCAAACATTATGAAGGAGTTAATAATACACACACACACCAGTTGTAAAGGCACTGCCCATTCTGCACTGCATTTTTATGGCCCTGACATGCCCACTGGGCTGCGTGTTGATACCGGACATACTGCCTGCTGTCTCTTAGTGCTTTGGGTGGCCATGGACATTATTTTCCTGCTGTGTATCTGGTTGTTGTAGCTGTGGGCACAGGCAAGATTTCAGCTATGGAGAGGCCTTCATCTAAATAGCATAAGAGGGCTTTTCACTTTGAACTTATCACTTCAGTTGCATATTCCAGTGCGTACCTAAGCGGTGCAAATGTAGTGGGCCTTTGTAATAGTGCTTCACATGCTGATGTGGATATTGTAACTGCTCAAAAGGTCCTGCCTCCTTTGTAAGCAATTGTATCAGATCTAGTACAAGTGATATAAGCGAGGGAGGCGCTGGATGATGTGTCCAGTGGAAGAACACAGCCAGATTGTTAATGGGTGTGTCTTTTCAGCTGTGGTATAAAAGTTGGAAAAGAGAAGATTTCTTTTAGGTGTGTATGTGTGTTGAGGGAGATGCCAGGGTTTGGGTGCTGAAACAGAGAGGGAGTGGTCAGTACAGTGCAGTTTGGTTTGGGGGGGGGGTTGGAATGATGGACTCAACTGGGAGAGTTGCTGAGGCTGTAGGGGGTGGTTTTATTATGGATCTTGGCAGGAAGGCACCTCACTGAAGCAGTTTGAAAAGGAGACTCTAGGAGTAGCTCAACTCTGTAGGTGACTGGAAGCTGAATGGCTTTGGAGAAAGGTGGTGCAGTTGTTACTTGTGGTGGAGGGAGTTGGAAACAAATTAGCAGATTTTGTTTTCAGTGTACTTGTAGAGTGAAGGAGTTTTTAGATACTGGGGCTATGACACAGGGCCTGTATTAAAGTTGAGCAAGGAGGACTCCTTTGCCCACTGCAACTCTAGGTGGTTTGGAGAGAAAAGGGGATATTTCCCAGGACCAGAAGAAGAGAAGAGTTTATCTTTTTCCTAGTGGTTTCGTTGTGGTTATGGAAGTTAAGTGACTGGTCTAGCCATAAACCTAGGTAGTTAAAGGATGTAGTTTTGTGTTGGGGTACCGTTGAGATCTGCGATGCTGAAATTTTTTCATCTTTTTTTTGAGAGTCCAAATTTATTTATTTATTTATTTTTGAATGAGTTTAAGAGCAACTCATAATGTTTTAACCAGAATTAAGTAACGCAGGGTGAAATTGAAATTAGACCTGTGTCCAGAAACCCTTCTTTTCTTCCTTTTTTCCCCTGCCACAGATTATGAAATTCGTGTCAGATTTTTACCTCTTCAGATGTCACGTTGTTTCAAAAAGAAATCTCTGTGTACATGACCTAAGCGTAGACGCACCGTTTGTTCTCTTTATTTCTTGACATTCGCCACTAGCTAGAGTTTTACATCTCGAGATTGTCTTGCTGAGATCTGCTAAGAGTAAGTATTAACTATAGTGAAACTGTTCCAAGGAGTTCATGTTTTAGGTAAATCTTTAGGTGAAGAACAGGGGTGAGTTAGTTGCATTGCAACATTATATAAAAATAACTGATCAGTGGCAAAAAATGAGATCATTTAAGTGTTGTGTTTGTGCATAATGTAACAATAGTTTGAAAAATGAATACTGCTTGTCTTACATTTTCTTTGAAGTGACAACTTTGTGCCATAGATAAATAAGGCTGTCACAGTGAGCTAACAAATTTGACACCTCAGGAAGAATATAGGGAAGTTGAAGGTCTGGCAGTTGTTTTAAAGACTACAGGTCTGACTACTCCAGATGACCCTGCTATTTTATCCCTCCTGCTTTAACGAGGGATTATATGTGTAAATCAGCCTGGAATTGGCACAAACCTAGGCCACAGGGCCGTTCAGTGAAAAAGGAAGAAAAACTGAGACACCTAGATGCTGTGAAGTTACTGAATCATAGCACTGTCACTGTGTATAAACAAAGAATACTTCATTATGTTTGAGGAGTCATGTAAATTGGGTCATGTAAATTGGGGCACACTGCGCTGTGTGTGAGAACAAAATCCTATCAATGTGTCAAGCTTTATAATTTGTGGTAAAAGAAATTAAAATAAACTGTTGCAGTGATTCTGATGCATAAGTTTAGCACACATTATCAACGTATGCCGAAAATGAGTTTATAGGGGGTGATAGTTGTAGCTTGAGTGGCATTTTCCTTTAAAATACAAAAAGCAGTTTTCCTTAAGGGTGTATTGTAAATTCCTCCTCCTGTCTTGGGTAATACCCAAAACTTTCCATATGCTTCTAAGCTCCACACTGCTCAGCTATAGATCTGATTTATAATCACTGGCTTACCATGAATTTCCCCTTCCTCAGATTATGCCCAGTGACTGTCAGTGTAATTTTACTAACAGAATTTAAAGCTAGACCACAATTACTTTGCACTGACTGACACAAGATTTTCAGCAAGAGAAAGGTCTTTAATGTATACTGACACCCTTAAGTCAAACCTAACAAAGTAAGAACATGCATTACTGTTTACCTTTAAAATGAACCAGCCTTTACATTTTCAAATGGTAGCAATTAGTTCAAAGATGTCACCTTTCCAAAGGCATACGTCTCGTAGTTCAGTATGCAGGCAGAATGTATCAACCCTTTAAACAAATAATTCATCAGCTACGTCATTTAGAGATTAACTATACTTGTTATTTGAAAAAAATAGTTAAAAACATTAGTTTCCCAACTAATTATGCAAGCAGTAAAAGATTGCACCAGAAATTAAAAGAAAAACATCCCAAAATGACAGAAGATGGTCAGAAAAATTTACATAACATATCTTCTGGCTAAACTATATGCTTTCCCTTGCTGTTTCTGGCTTTCCAAATGAAAATGAAATGTCCAAGTCCTTATAGGAGATATATTGTTAGCTCTTTCCCAAGAATATACTTCAGCAGCCAGAGCTGCTCCTGTTACCTTCTGTAACTGTTATCATTTTGAATTGACAAACCAGCCCACTATTCTAAGACCCAAAAGCACAATTTCTTGTGGGTTTAGTTTGAGTTTAGATGACGACATTCATTACTTCACAGTTACATATCCAAGAGGAAAGGGTAATGTTAAGCAAGCCAGAGTCCAAACAGCAAAATCATCTGACCTAATTCAGCCAACTTTCAGGCAGTAGACTGTAAAATATGGTGCACATCTGCAAGTCAAGAAGTAAGGTTCTATTTAAAGTATTTCCACAGTGGTAATGCATTGATTTAGAGACCTGAAAGGGGCTGCTTAAATGAGGAGTCTCCTCTCACAACTTGAGGAATATGAGTATCTAATCGGCACTAGGCTATGGGAAGAAAAAATCTAAAAAAAAAGAAATCTAGCTGTTCACTCGGCTATGATCCAGTGGTATTGGAGATTTTACTGGTTGTTAGCATTTTCATGCATTATGTTATCTTGAGTGACACTGGGGTTCCGTAGCTAGAATTGCTGTCTCCCAGCACTTGGTTTTCTGATTCATTTCCTGCTTGGAGTACTTACTAAGTGTAGTTTGTATGCCCTTTCTATGCTTTCATGGGTTTTTAAGCAGGCCCTCTATTTTCTTCCTGCATTCTAAAGACAAAAACTGATAGGTGGATTTGTGATGGTTTGCATTCCAAATGTGTTGAATGTTCTACAGAAAAGTTGCATTTTACCCAACACTGGTTCCATGATTTGCTCTTATTTTATTCTGGACTAGGCCACTGCTCCCATGTGACCCGGAGTAAGTAAGGCAGGTATTGGGCAGTGAATGACTAATAAAATATTTAAAGTTTTCCATGAAGTCATGGTTCAAGTAGTAACTCCTGAAATTAAGTCAGTCATGCCCAGCACCCTTTGTGATGTAATGCTCTGGTTTCTCAGGCAATTAACTCATTAATATTTGTCTTGTTTGATCTTTGTTGTGTCTTGTGCATCTGTCCTAGTATTCCAACATTACTTCAGTCATTACTAAATGGTTATGTGACTTGCTCACCAGGCAGCCTAAAATGATCATTCTTTTTAGCGTCTGTCTATAAAGAGTGTTCACGTGTGCTCCCTGCCTGTCTTCAAGAACCTCCCCGTTCTCATGGCTTAAAGAAAAAACAGTGCTGTTACCAGTTCTCTGCTTAGTTACGTTGGGAATTGTGGGGAGAATTTTCAAGCCTATGCGTTGAGAGACTGAGATCAGGTCCTGGCCACTTCTGTGGGCTGAATCTGATCAAGGTTTCGGATTTTGTACATGCCAAACAGTAACATTTTTGTTAAGTTTCTGATCTTTTAAGAGAAGTCCATAGTTGTAAATTTTTTGTAGACACCTAGGTGAAGTGGTGTGGCACATTCAGTTTATATATTCCATTCGGTGTAAACCTGTCAAGGTCATTCAGAAGTCTAGGAAACAATTTTTCTAACACATTTGGTCTTTCTCTAAAACATAGATTCTTCCTTTTGGCCTTCTTTTCAAAATTCTGTAACTATCTCAAGGTTTTTTTCATGTAGTAACAAAAAAATCATATTTAATTGCCTTTTTGAATGGTATTTAAATGGGTTTGATTTTGCACAAAGGATCTCTGTGTGTCTTCCTACATTTTAGCTTTAAAATAATTATTAATTTCTCCCAGTCTTTCTTAGTTAAAAATTATTATTTTTTAGTATTTTATTGTGAAAATAGCTAAGCCGGTTTAAGAAGGCAGCAGCTGTACCTGTCACTTTAGCAGTGGGACTGAATAAGGAATGAGTGTGCAGAAGCCATGGAGAATGACTTTTGAAAGACCTTAGAGAGGTTAAAGCAAACTTATCTGATACTTTAGAAGGTAAGAGCAGAACATTACCCAAGTTGTTTTCAGCAAGACTGGGGAAACATTAGCTTCAACAGGAGGTATTATTGGGAGGTGGTAGGAACAGTCTGAGGAAGATGGCTCTAGAAGGAGATATTGAGATTAGATCCATTTCTGAAGATGCGCTCAATGAAGTGATTGAATAGCTTATTATTGCCTAGGCTGTGGAGGTGAATGAAATTTGGGTTGAAATGCTGAAACTGGTAGATGATGGGGTGTTGTGGTTAATGTGTTTTTTAAGTGGTGTATGGAAGGCAGGGCCAGTAGCTCTGGTCTGGCAAACCGGGGTGAAGGGGTCAGGAGGATGTGCTGCAGCAACAGAAGGATTGATGGTCCTTGGCTGCCCTTGGAAAGTCTATATCAGGATGCTGGAAAGGAGGGATGGTCAGATAGATGACCCTCTGATTCAAGTGGAGTAAATGCAGATGTTCATCGTGTTACCCTGCTGCAGTCATCACACTTGGGTTATCCTGTAGTCAGGCGTTCCCGCAGTCGGCCGGAATTCCAAAGTCTTGGTCCGGCGTCGGTTGCTTTTTCCCTGACGTCAGTGCGCCAGGGTATATATATATATATATATATATATTGCATCTGACGCCATTTTCTCCAGTCTTTCTTGCCGCGCGGTGCCCGAAGCAGAAGCAGTTTGCAAGTGCCGGTCGGCCGACACCTGAGATTTTCGAAGTCGAATTTCAGATCCGAAGTCTTCAATAAAGCTAAGTACCCCGTTGGGGAAACTTTTCTTGCCTCCAGACCGATGTCAGAAAAAGTTAACAATTGTATTTCTTGTGGGAAGCAAATACCTCATAAGGATTTTCATTCTTACTGCATACCTTGCCTAGGCCCAGACCACGACGTCACTGGTTGTCATTTTTGTGCTAGGTTTAATAAGCGTACTATAAAAAGATGCTTTGATTTCGCATGACACTACTTCGGTAGAAAATTTAACTACACAATGCCGTCGGAGCAACAGACTACCAGCGTGCACTAAAAACGCAAGGATAAGGACAGGCAGCCTAGACCCAAGCCAGACTCCGAGACGAAGCCCCTGACTACTGCAGATCTGGAACCCGAGTCCGCTTCAGAGCCTTTGGCGGAGAGTGCTAGGCTGACGCAGTCATTTTGTTTAGCCCCTACCGACGACACTGCAGAAAGAGATGTTGGTGCTACAGAAACACCTTTGGTTTCTGAAGGCGTTTTCAGACAGACGCTCACCATAAAAACGTATCCTAAGCTTAAGACTCCTATTAAACCTAAAAAGACTGCACTTCAGTCTCCAGTTCAAGGCCCCATGCCTAAGAAACAGATGCTCAAAATGGCTGAAGATTGATCTCTTTAATCAGGGGTTCCCAACCCCCACCCGACAAAAGGCCTAGACAAGAGGAAGATTATGCCTCCTCTGATCAAGTGTCTATTTCCTCAGGCTCCTGTGAGGACCAAGATTACTCCTTCTCCCCTTATGAAGATTCTGATGCTGAGGATTCTATTCCCTCAGCTTCTCCTCCTGAAGACTACTCCTTTGGTGAAACTTTACACACTATGAGGGAGCATTTTCACTGGAAAGGTCAGGACTACTCTGACTCAAAGAAAAGGCTCAGAGAGTTTCTTTTACTCCCCCAGCATAGACCACTTGCCATCCCCCCAGTTTTAGACATTGTGGATGATGTTTACTTAGAATCCAGTTTGAACCCAGATTCTCTGCCTCCTGCTCCAGCCAAACCTGACAGATACTATAGAGTGCCTGATTCCCACAAATTCCTTTATAAAAGCCCTGTTACTGATAGACTATCTCCCAGGGTCCCAAAGGGGCTAAGGCTTCTATGGCAAAAAATCCTGTACCCACTGAAAGAGACTCCAGAGCACTAGACAGGTGGGGGAAAAAGGTTTACACCTCAGCCACTCTAGCTATGAGGGTACTAAATTGCCAATTTCACATGCTAAAATATCAGCAATTTGTAATGTCTCAGTTGAAACAAAAAATGAGCACACTCCCTCAACAGTCTGAATTGAAAGAAATGCAGGATCTGTTGCATGCAACTGAACAGGTGGGCAAACCTACTTTACAATGTGGGTTTGATTCTTTGGATTCTTCCTGCAGAGCAGCTGTCACTGGGTCTGTTATACGTAGGCATGCTTGGTTAAAGGAACAAACTCTGCCTGATCAGGTTAAAGCAAAGCTTCTAGATGCTCCCTTACAGCAGGATGTTCTTTTTGGAGTTAAAGCAGAACAAGTCTTAAAGAAAATGGAGGATAAGGAAAAAATCTATGCAGACAGTCAAAGATTTTCTACAGGTACAGCCCCCTCGCTTCAACAGAAATTGGCCAACAAAAAATTGGTCCTTTCCGGCTACTGACAGACCACAGAGGGGTAAATACAGACGTCCAAGAGGCAGAGGCCAACCACAAGCCTAATACAAACCTCGACAATGGGGCACTGCAACACAGAAGGGAGGAGAAGACAGGTCCCAAACTACCAAAAGGCAAACTCAATGACTTGCACCTCGTCTGGCCAAGCAACACTCTCTTGGCAGCCCCTTTGGGAGGAAAACTCTCACTTTTTTCAGACAACTGGCACACTGTCACAAAGGACAAATGGGTCCTAGACATAATTTCATGAGGATACAGATTCCATTTTCACACCTTGCCAATGAAAAGAGGAATGCCAAACCTGCCACAAAATCAATGGGCAGAGGCACAAAAACAAATTACAACTCTCATGGACATGAGAGCCATTCAACTGGTACCTACACGAGAGCAAGGCCAAGGATTTTACTCAAGACTCTTTCTAGTTCCCAGAAAGGACAATGCCTGGAGACCAATTCTGGACCTTTCAATTCTAAACACCTTCTTACAAGTACCCAAATTCAAGATGCTAACACTACAGCAGCTTCTTCCCATGTTGGGCAAGAAAGCATGGCTAGTAACGTTGGACCTCAAGGAGGCATACCTGCATGTCCCTATCAGACAAAGTTGCAGAAGATACCACCGTTTCATTGCAGATTCAACCCATTACCAATTCTCTGCACTGCCCTTTGGCTTATCTATTGCGCCCAGGGTCTTCACAAAATTCCTGGCACCAGTAATTGCATACTGCAGACAAGGAGGATATCAAATATACCCATACCTGGACGACTGCCTCATCCAAGCAGAAAGCAAGGACATTCTCTTACAACATCTGGCTTTTGTAAAACATCTTCTAAGTTGCCTGGGGTAAACGAAAATAAATCAAAACTAGTACCTTCACAAAATATGACATTACTGGGTGCCAGCTTGAATACAACGGCCCAGAAGGCTTATCTGACACCAGACAAACCACTACAACTGACTCAATATTTCAAAACAATGGCAACAAAGACCCAACTACTTGTAAGAAAAATTCTGCAGGCCTTAGGCTTCATGGCATCTTGCATACTACTAATGCCATTTGCAAAGCTGCATATGAGGAAATTACAGTGGTACCTAAAAAGCGTATGGTCTCAACACAGCCACAGCTTGGACACAATATCTCTTATTCCCTGCCTACAACAGGAGTTTCTATGGTGGTCACAGGCATGTCACCTCAACAAGGGTCAGCCTTTCACCTTGCCCCCAGCCAGGCAAACTATGACAACAGATGCATCGGACTACGCCTGGGGGGCACACATGACAGGACAGTGCATTCAAGGCGTCTGGACTGCAGATCAAAGAAATCTGCACATCAATCAAAAAGAGATGCTAGCTGTACAGAATGCTCAAGAATCTATTACATCCAGGACAACTTACAATAAGGACTGACAACACCACAATACTGTGGTACATAAACAAACAAGGGGGTACACACTCCTACCCTCTATGCAGGCAAGCAATGACCTTGTGGAACACAGCTCTGGCTTACCAAGTTCAGTTACAAGCTCAATTCCTGCCAGGAAAAAAAAAACACATTGGCAAACGACCTCAGCAGAAACATCATGGATCCCCACGAGTGGAAACTGGATCCACAAGTATTTGCAATGATAACTCAAAAATGGGGCCTTCCAGACATAGACCTGTTTGCCAGTCCTCAAAACTATCAGCTAACAAAATTTTGTACAAGGACACTTCACCATCAAGCTTGAAAAGTGGACGCACTCTCATTCAGTTGGAAAAACCTGACAGTATATGCCTTCCCTCCATTGCCTCTCCTCACAAAGGTGCTTCTGAAAGTCAGAAAGGAGAGACCACAACTGATGCTCATAGCCCCAGACTGGCCACGCCAGCACTGGTACCCACTATTGAGGAATATGGCCCAGGGCCCACCTTGGATTTTACCACAAATTGCCCATTTGCTCACATGGCAAAACCAATCAGATTCTTCACAGCCAGCTCAAAACCTTAAATCTGGCTGCATGGCATATCACCTAAGCATCCAGCTAGCTCCTCTTTCCCAAGCAGTTATGGATGTTATTCTGGAAGCTAGGAGGCCCAGCACCAGGAAGGCCTACTCGGACAAATGGAAAAGGTTTTGCGCCTGGAACCAAGCTAAAGGCCAAAACACACTTCAGCCTCACATGCCTCCGATTCTACATTTAACTGAGATGTTGCACAAAGGACTTTCTTTTTCTTCCATTAAAATCCATGCATCAGCTATTTCAGCCCATTACAACATGGATCCACCCTTATTTTCACATCCACTTCTAAGGCAGTTCCTCAGAGGGGCAAAAAACCTTAGGCCCCCCAGGAGAGCACCTACACCAACATGGGATCTCAATTTTGTTCTGTAAAACTACCTCCCTTTGAACCAGCTTTCTCTGCAGATCTACAGTTTCTATCATGGAAGACTGCCCTGCTGCTAGCAATAACTTCAGCTAGAAGAGTCTCAGAGCTGCGGGCACTAATGGCAGTGGAACCTTTCCTCATTTTCCATCAAGAGAGTTTCTCTACGAACTAATCCTTCCTTCATGCCTAAGGTGGTTTCCAGTGTGGCTTTAAATCAAACCATCCACTTACCCACCTTCTTCCCAAATCCACAGAAGAAAAGAGAAAGACTCCTGCATTCCTTGGACATTCACAGGCAACTTCGTTACTAGTTGGATAAAACTAAGGTTTTCAGAAAATCTGACCAGCTCTTTGTATCCTATGCTACAGCTTCACAAGGGAAGGCTATATCAAAACAAACCATTTCCAAATGGATAGGACATTGCATTCATTTTTGCTATACCCATCATGGAAAACCAGTTCCTGCTACCATTAGGCCCCACTCTACCAGGGCAACAGCTACTTATACAGCCTTCCTCAGGGGGGGTTCCAACCAAGGAGATTTTGGAAGCTGCAACTTGGAGTTCAGTACACAACTTTACCAAACACTATCACTTACCACTTTACTCTAAGACTAGAGCTGGCTTCGCCACTGCAGTTCTGCAGGGCCTTCTAGCCTCCTCTAACCCTCTATGACTCCTCCACCCATCCTTAGCTTTGGGATTCTACCCAAGTGTGATGACTGCAGCAGGATAACATGATGAACATAGTACAGTTTTGTACTTACCATAAGTGTAGATGTTCGAGTGTTCACCCTGCTGCAGTCCAGGTTACCCTCCCTCCATCCCCTCTGATCTAACTGGCTAAATCTCTACAATACCTTCCTGATGTATTTGCTTATAGCTGGAGGGATTTTGTGTTTGTGCAAAAATTGCTTAATTTGGTACTAATTACTGACCACCTTTTTGGGGGCACCTGACATCTGGGACAAGAAAAACTGAAGAAAATGGCGTTGGATGCAATATATATATATATATATATATATATATATATACCCCTGGCACACTGACGTCAGGGAAGAAGCGACAGCAACAGACGCCGGGCCAAGACTTTGGAATTCCGGCCGACTGCGGGACCACCTGACGACAGGATAACCCAAGTGTGATGACTGCAACAGGGTGAACACTCGAACATCTACATTTATGGTAGGTACAAAACTGTACTTTTTCCATCCTGGCTGTGGGACAGTGAATGAACCTTTTGCCCTTGTATGGAAATTGAGCAGCTCATGGAAAATTTAGTCCTGTCCATGTATGTATTTTTTAACATGAGGCAGGCAAATAACTGAATTTACCAGAATGTCGTAGGCGAATTGTAGGGGATTCTGGGGCTATGATGTCCAATTCACTTTTGTGTAGCGAAACTTATGCTCCTATTAATTTTAAGCAACATATGTCCAAAGTTGGTAGGGGTGTGCCTTACCTCTGATCATTTTCACGACTGGAGAGAATTAGTATTTATTTTTATTGTTCATTTTTAATCAATGTGCAAGGGTGCTTGTATGCTCTCCTAAGGACCTTACCTGATAGCTTCTTTACCTACACCTAATCATCCTATTCATTCTGTGGGGGCTGTAGCCAGACTTTGCCAGCTAGGCAAAATCCTGGCCCAGGTTGCCCTATCAGTCCACCGGATACCTAGCTGCAAGAGTCAGGTGGTAGGGAGCAGGCCAGATTGCTGATCCTGCAGTGGTCTACTTATCTGCAACAGCATACTCCCCTCTCCCCATAGCTGTTTGATACAAGTGTATATATTTATGTGCACATGTATCAAATGTATATGGCTAGAGTCCCTACCTTGAGTTTGAATGCTAACTACACTGAGTGATTAAGACAACGCAGTAGGTTTGTTATAAGCTGCATTTAATAAATGATTGAAAAAAAACCCTCTGTATAACAGGTTATATCCCTTATAACAGAATAGTTATCCATAGATTATTTTCATACTAAACCACAGGTCTAGAGTTTAGTCATGGCATTGTTTTTATGCAGGTGAAACACATCGAGTTAAATGTATTCTTTGTGATGGCAGTGCTGGATAAACCCCATGCTGAGTCTCGCATCTTCAACTTGCAGCTTCCATTAAGTTACTTACAATAGCACTTTACTGAGGGTTGAAGGTGAGGTTTTAGATTACAACAATAATAATATTGTGCTCAGCAATAGGACTAGTAATTTTATTATTTTTGACATAATAATAAAATAATAATATTGACATTGACATATCCTCCCCACATGCAAAGTTCTTTGTAAGGAACTTCAATGGTAGTTGCTCACAAAGTAGCCTCCAGCATAATACCATACAGTTGTATCCGGTTTTTAGTATCGGAACATTCTAATAATTCTTTTATAAAATGCATTTAGTACAACTCCTCAAACCATATTAACCATTACTTCTCACAGCTTGTACAACCCCCTACTAGAGTCAATAGAATCAGTACTAGACTAGATTCTCACCCATCGCCCATCTCCCACCCATAATTTCGGTACCCTACCCGACACTCTAAGTGACTACCTGCCAACCTTCTTTATCAGAGACTAAGCTAGACTCACTAGAACTAGCTCTCTTAAACATATCAGATGCACTAAAAATTTCAGGGCTGACTACCTTAATACAGCACTTAAACACACTAACTGGTCCCCTCTTTTAACATTTCCTGTAGATGAAGCAGTTGAGTATTTCGACACTATCTTATTAGGCCTTCTCAACCAACTTTCCCCACCAAGACTGATCTGCACTAAAACCATCTATGCCCCATGGCTTACCAAAAGCACTGAGCAACTTAGGAAACAAGGGGACAAAGCATGGGACACCTGGTGTAAAAACAAAACTACTCCTAATAGGAAAACATTCTTAGAACCGAGAAACACTGTAAAAAAAAAATCAGACTAGACAAACAAAAATACTGTAGTGAAATTCAAGCCAAGCACAGTACCAACCTACGAAAGTTCTGGGCCACTGTAAACAGTATTCTCCAAGCAGATAAATCACCAACTCTTCATCCAAACATAGACACCACCTCTAAACACAGCCACCCAATTCAATGAGTTCTTTGCCAACTCTATACCAAAGCTCCCAACAGACCCACCCTCCTCAACCCCCACTACACTATATAACCCATCAAATAACGCCAACTCCTTTACCCTTCAACCTGTATGAACTTACACCATCTATAGACACCTAGCCAAACCTAAACCCACCACCCTAGCAGTAGGCAAACTACCTGACAAATTCCTACAAATAGCCTCTAAAAGCCATTTCTTACCCAGTCTCTCTAATCAACAGATCAATCGCAAAACAAAAATGCCACTTCTTTGGAAAATCTCCTTCATTATACCAATACAAAAAGGGGGCACCTCCACTGACCTAACAAACTACCGCCCTTTAGCTATGCTTTCCCCACTGGCTAAAGTACTGGAAAAATGTATCCACACCCAGATCTTAACGCATCTCCTCTCCAGCAATCGTCTTGCCAAAAGTCAACATGGATTCCACCCCAATGATAGCACTACCACTGCACTCATCCATTTTAGTAACCTAGTAAATTTGTAACACAACAATGGCCAACTTGTGTCTGCAGTTTTTCTTGACTTATCAAAGGCGTTTGATACAGTCTCCCATACAAAACTTCTGACATCACTCTCAGAATTAAAACTAATTGCCCCCACTCTATTATGGTTTCAAGACTGTCAACACCAACAAGCTGCTAAGTGGAAAAATTCCTTTTCCCCCTACTTCTGTAAAACTAGGAGTACCCCAAGGATCAATCCTAGGACCACTACTTTTCACTATATTTACAAATAATCTTCTCAAAGCCACCCCTCTATCCAACCTGGGTCAATATGCTGATGACTCCACCTTAATTTGCTCTGCCCCCATCCTCAAACAACTTCACATCAAGACCAAAGAAGCCTTTACATCTATCGAAGCATGGCTAACAAACTCCCAGTTAATACTAAATCCTAAAAAGACCCAACTTACTCTTTTTACAGATGTAAAATCTTCCTAACCAGCAACAGTAAAGTTACCCTAGCTCGTACCTATCTTCCCTCTACCCTACTGTATGCTTCTCCTGTCCTAATTAATCTAAACAAGAGCGATTTAAACAAGCTATCAGTATGCTGCAAAAAAATAGCAAAATTCGCCACAAACTCCTCCCACCGCACCCACCACTGTCGAGCCTTAAAACAGCTTTTTTGGCTGGACCTCCTTAACACCTTAGCTCTAAACCAACTTCTAGCTCACCAAGTACTGTACCAACCTGACAAAACTCCAGCCTTACATGACCTGATCACCCTCTGCTCCAATAACCGAGAACTTGGATCCACCAATAAGGCACTAATCGCAATCTCCAAAAGTCATTGCAGCTCTGGTGACTCCCTGTATTCTAGCAACATGGCCAAGACTTGGAACTCCCTACCACTGCAAATCAGGGTACAACCTAACAAAAACCATCTTCAAAAAACAGCTTATTTCCCACCTAAACAACTCCTGGACATGCAACTGCCTATCACCTGGCTGACATATTCCAACTCCTTTCCCCTACCCACTATCCAACCTCTTTAAAACGCCCACAGATGCACTATGTATTATCACATGTTACTTACCAGCTCACTACCGCCTACTCCACACTGTCCCATCTGTACACGCTAACTCTCCCCTAGACTAAGTTGAAAAGCTTTCCCTTAAAATGTCAATGAACCTCATATGAACTTCTCAATATTCTCCTCCTTAGGAAAAACTAAAAATTCTAGCCAGTTTGTCATTCTTCTGTCATCTTCAAGATTATCTGACTAGTATTTTTTTTTTTTTTATAGTTTTTCCTTGTCTTCTCTTCAGTACATCTTCAAGATTATCTCTGCTAAACATACTGTATGAACAACAATCGTATGTTACTACCTGCTATACTTTTAATTGTATGTCTAAACCATTACGCTTATGTAAATATCATATGCAGTCATATGTTACTATCTTGTTGTAAGTGTATGTGTAAACCATAAGTACCTTGTGTATAGTATGTTAGCAGTTGTTCTGGAGCTTTTTTCTCCGGGCCTCCGCAGAAAACAGATGGCTCTGTCCCCTTCCTGGTAAACAAATGTAAAATAAAACTAAATAAATAAATAATCCCCTCATAACTTTAAAGGGCTGTTTATTGTCCTTACAGCAAGAGTTCTGCCTGTACTGTTGGTGTCGAGTTAAATATGTCCAAGGTAGGTATCGGACTCTTCTAGGGCTATGATATGTCTGTGGTCCTATTCATGTTTGGATGTCTTGGAAGCTGCATAAACACACATTTTGTTTTTGTTAACTGGGTAAGTCCACTAGGCACAAGTTTTTGTTTTTAGAATGAACTGAGGGAACACTTTTTTTGGGTTAAGTGACTTCCTGGGTAACACAGTAGGCAAATGGAAAGTGAGGGAATCAAACCCAAGTACAGAATCAAGCCTGTTAGCAGCTCATAGTCCTAATACTCTAAAATAAACTGTTAATCTTTTTATATGTTCAGTCTGCACACACAGTCAGTTTTTAACTGTCTTCAAAATTTGCTTTTACTGTTTTGGGTATTATGTTTATCCCATTTTAATTTTTATGCATTTCTACTTCCTGCGTACCCCTAATCTGGTGGTTATAATGGTATGGCCCAAAACTTCCACTCTTAGTGTGTGCGGCATGGCTTACAGCATGGGTTCCTAAGGTCTTGTCCCAAAAGAAGCTTTTAGCTTCTTAATGAACTTGGCCATCATGCCAAGTTAGAAGCTGACTATCAGTAAATCACACTCAACAGGTAAGACTGCTATGTTGTTTGTATAATGTACTTTATAATGTTGTTTTCTTAAACTTTAAGTTGATGAAAATCACTGTTTCGAATGCAGAGTATGCCAAGGTTGTTGCTATTTTTAGACTTGTATCTATAACTGCCCTGTATGTTAAAGGGCCGGCACTGTGCAGGCTGAACTGTTCTAGTATTCAATGACAAAACCGTGCAACGAGGAAATCAGGCCACTGGTTCATAAATTACATCTTCGGAATAAACAAAGTAAGGGAAAAAATTCAAGCCCATTTGTGAGAAGCATCCAAAAAGCTGTTCTGTGTTGTATTTAACAAGCTATAGGCTCATAAATGCATCTTAAATCTTGGAGTTTCTCAAGTCATGCATGTTTTTGTTTTAGCTGGTGGTTAAGGAAACTGTGTTTAGTGCCGAGATATGCTTTGGCTCCATGTGACTCTTAACTGGATAAAAATGGTAATCTAAGAATGAATGCTGAAGAAAATGAATAAATGCTTTTCTTTATCAGTTAAATTCTGTTTATTTTGCAAAACTGGAATTCTGTAGATTGATTGATTTTCTCTTGTGCATTTCAGTAAAGTTCACTTAAGCAATTACAGATGCTGTTTATTTTATTGTGCTTAGGATTTTGAAGCTAATTTAACAGGAGCCCTGCATTTTATGCATTAGAAAAGAAATACATCTTTCCAATGTTGCAACTTCAGGCTTGCTTTCTTTTCCTTTCACACCCAACTTTAACAGATGTGCGCGCACACACACACACACACACACACACACACACACACACACACATGCATATGGACACATAAATACACCTGCAGGGAGATACTGGGATTAAAAATTAACTTTGGCAGTTAGTGTAACTTTGCAAAATCAGAGCAAATATCAAAAGCTACGTTGCTCAGGAAAAAATAAATGCACAAATGTAAAATACTGAACAATAAGTGTAGCGAAGACTAACAATAATAAAAATTACACCCATTGTGCTCCGCTAAAATGGAGCACAACAATCCCCTTCCCAACCTGTAAGTTGAAAACTCTACAAATTCCTGTGAGTCAAAGGATGTCCTTCAAGGATGCATCTGCAGTCATAACATATGGGTTGTCCTGCCTCAGGCAGCCCTTCGGTCGGCTGGATTCCAAAGTCTGGGTCTGGCCTCGGCTGATGTCGCACTTTCCCCGACGTCAGAGCGTCTGGGGTATAAAAGCATCAGCCGACGCCATTTTCCTCAGTCTTTCTTGCCACGCGGTGCCCGAAGCAGAAGCTGTTCGCAAGTGCCGGTCGGTCAGATCCAGTGATTTCAGCTACCGAAGACTTCGAAAAAAGCTAAGTACCCCGTTGGGGACTCTTTCTTGCCTCAGCCGATGTCAAAGTAAATAATTGTTTAACTTGTGGGAAACAAATACCTCATAAGGATTTCCATTCTTACTGCCTTCCTTGCTTAGGCCCAGACCACGACGTATCGGCCTGTTTAGCCTGTGCCTCCTTCAGCCGACGAACTCTTAGACGTCGGTCGGAGTTTGCAGAGGAATTTTCTGGTGCCGCTTTTGCTTATAAAATGCCGTCGGAAACTTCGACTTCGCATATGGTCAAAAAACGCAAGGAAAAGGACCGACACTCGCGGCCCGCGGTTTCGGCTGAAACCACGGCTAGGCCTACCGCAAGTGTCTCTGTTTCGGCCGAAACAGAGTCCTCGGTGATTCCTTCTTCCAAAACCATACTTCCGACCACCGAGGCCAGAGAGGCCCCGGCTGAGTCTCCTTCAGAACTACCTACCGAAGCTAGTGTTCAGGAATTGTCCGACACCATACCTTTGGACATTTCTACCCCTGCACATGGAGCAGCTAGGCCCCCTGCTTCCATGTCCATTAAGGCCTTTTCTAGGGCTAAAGCTGCCAAACTTTCAAAAGCTTTGCCTGCCAAATCTACCCCCCAGAGGCCTTCCTCTACTTCACAGATCCTCAGCCTTGCTGAGGACCTTATCTCCTTAATTAGGGGTTCACAGCCTCACCCAGACAGGGCCTCTCAACCTCCTCCAGACAAAAGGCCCAGGTCTGACCCCCTCTGAACCACACTCCTCAGATTATTCCACGGATGGATCTGAGTTGTCAGACCACCAGGAAGGGGCTTATTCGCCTTATGAGGATTCAGATGCAGAGGAATCTATCTATTCGGCCTTCCCTCCTGAAGAGTTTTCCTTTGGTGAGACTTTACACTCCATGAGAGAGCATTTTCAATGGCAAGGTCAGGATTTCTCTGATTCTAGAAAAAGATTAAGGACCTTTTTGCATTTGCCTCAGCATAGGCCCTTAGCTATACTTCCTGTTCTAAATGTAATTGATGATGTGTACAATGATGTCAGTACAGCCCCTGATACTCTTCCTCCGGCCCCTGCCAAACCTGACAGATACTACAGGGTCCCGGATTCTCATTTCCATCTGTATAAAGCCCATTCTGCAGACCCAGAAACTATTTCTCAGGGCCCTAAAGGGGTTGCAGCCGCTACTGACAAAAATCCTCTACCCTCTGAAAGAGCGTCTAGAGCTTTAGAGAGATGGGGAAAGAAGGTGTATACATCTGCAACTCTTTCTGTCAGGGCATTAAACTGTCAATTTCATATGATACAGTACCAGGAGTATTTGTTAGATGAACTGAATAAGAAACTTTCTTCTCCTGAACCCCTAGACCGTAAATCCCTTCAGGATTTGGTACATAACTCACAACAGGTTAGTAATCATTTCTTAAAATGTGGCTATGATGCACTGGAGGCTTCATTTAGATCAGCTATGACTGGGGCAGTTATTCGTAGGCATGCCTGGCTGAAGGAGTAATCTTTGCCAGACCACGTCAAAGCTAAACTCCTGGATGCTCCAATGGAGAAACAAAATTTATTTGGCTCCTCTGCTCAGGAGATCTTAAAAAAGGTTGAAGAAAAAGCAAAATCTGTGCAAACAGTTAAAGATTTCCTGCAAGTTCAACCACCGAGATTCAGCAGAAACTGGCCTACAAAGAATTGGTCCTTTCCAGACTCGGACAGAGCCCAGAGAGGCAGGAACAGGCACTCTAGAGGCAGAGGTCAATCGAAGGGCTCCTACAGAGGCCGTCAGTGGCAGCCTGCCAACCAGAGGAGTAGTGCAACAGCTACAACGACAACCACTACTACAGGACAGGCTCAATTACTTGACTCTGATTCCGCCTACCAGGGATCAACTGGAAGCACCCTTGTGTGGAAAGCTGGCTTTATTCTCAAAAAACTGGCATTATATTACAAAGGATACATGGACACTGCAAATAATAGACAAAGGATACAGGTTTCATTTCCACACTTTGCCAAAAAGAAGCGGAATGCCAAACCTTCCACCAAATCAGAAGGCAGAGGCTTTAAGACAAATCAGCAATTTACTTCAGATGAAAGCTATAGAAAAGGTACCATGTTCAGAACAAGGCCAAGGATTTTACTCCAGACTATTCCTTGTACCAAGAAAAGAAAATCAATGGAGGCCTATTCTCGACCTGTCCGCACTGAACACTTATCTCATTCTGCCAAAATTCAAAATGCTGACCCTACAGCAACTTCTTCCCATGTTGGGCAAGGAGTCTTGGCTGGTGACTCTAGATCTCAAGGAGGCATACCTGCACGTCCCTATTCGACCAAGTTGCAGAAGACACCTCAGATTTCTTGCAGGATCAGAGCATTATCAATTCTCAGCATTGCCCTTTGGCTTATCTACTGCGCCCAGAGTATTCACGAAATGCCTGGCATCACTAATTGCACATTGCAGACTACAGGGAATTCAAATTTATCCATACCTGGACGACTGCCTAATACAAGCGGACAACAAGAAAAATTTGTTAAAGGACTTGGCCTATGCCATACACCTGCTACAGACCTTGGAATACACAGTCAACATCCAAAAGTCAAGGCTAGTGCCATCCCAAAGGATAACCTTTTTGGGTGCAGATCTGGACACAAACACCCAAATGGCCTTTCTCACAGAAGAAAAGCAAAAACAACTTCCAGATTACTTCATGATCCTGACAAGACAAACTCAGCTTACTGCAAGGAAAATCCTGCAGGCCCTGGGTTACATGGCATCCTGCATAATTCTAATCCCACATGCCAGGCTGCATATGAGGAAATTACAATGGTATCTAAGGAGTGTGTGGTCTCAACACAGTCACAGTTTAGAAACCATGATACCCATCATTCCATGCCTTCAAAAGGAATTCCTGTGGTGGGCTCAGGCCTGCCAGTCCAAGAGAGGGTTGCCTTTCAACAAACCAGAAACAAGGCAGACCATCACCACAGACGCCTCGGACAGAGGATGGGGAGCACACATGGAGGACAAATGTATCCAAGGCCTATGGCCTCAAGGACAGCTAAGCATGCACATAAACCAAAAGGAAATGCTGGCAGTGAGGCATGCAATCGAGGCATTCAAACCCTACCTCCAACAAGGGCATCTGTTAATAAGGACAGACAACACCACGGTCATGTGGTACATAAACAAGCAGGGAGGCACACATTCTTACCCTCTATGCCGGATGGCTATGAATCTGTGGGGACTATGCCTGAATCTCAATATCCAACTACAGGCCCAATTCGTGCCAGGGAAAGAAAATGTACTGGTGGACAGCTTAAGCAGAACTATCATGGATGCACACGAATGGATGCTGCACCTAGACATCTTCAAACTCATAACAAAGACATGGGGAATGCCGGAGATAGATCTGTTCGCCTCCCCACTCAACCATCAACTGAAGACATTCTGCTCAAGGACATACCACCCACAAGCTTGGAGGGGTGGACTCTCTCTCCTTCAGCTGGAAAGCCCTGACAGTATATGCCTTCCCACCTCTCCCATTGATGTACAAGGTTCTACTGAAGATCAGGGAGGAACAGCCAAAAGTGATACTAATAGCTCCGGACTGGCCAAGACAACACTGGTATCCATTATTGAGAAGCATGTCTCAGGCAAAATCATGGCCTCTCCCCCTATGGCCTCTTCTTCTGACGCAGAACAATTTCAAGACCCTGCATCCCAACTTGAAAACATTGCAGCTAACTGCCTGGAAAATTCCTTAAATCCTAATCAAACTGTTTTATCTCAGAAGGTGAAGGACATTATCCTGGAGGCTCGCAGACCTTCCACAAGGAAGACATACTCCGCTAAATGGAAGAGATTTCTCATTTGGAGCACATCAAAGGGCACAGATGTCACAGTGGCAAACCTAGCACATATCCTAGAATACTTAGCAGAATTGTTCCACAATGGCCTGTCCTATTCTTCCATTAAGATTCATGCTTCAGCAATTTCAGCAGAATACAATGTGGATCCACCTATCTTCTCACACCCTCTCCTCAGACAATTTCTGAGAGGGATCAAAAATATTAAACCTCCAAGAAGACCCCCTCTACCTGCCTGGGATCTCAACTTTGTGCTGGAGAAACTGACACTACCTCCTTTTGAACCAGCAGCATCAGCGGATCTACAGTTTCTATCTTGGAAAACTGCATTCCTTCTGGCAATCACTTCAGCAAGAAGAGTATCTGAGTTACAAGCATTAATGGCAGTGCAGCCTTTTCTTATTTTCCACCAGGACAGGGTGTCACTAAGAACCAACCCTACTTTTATGCCAAAGGTGGTATCTAGGGTATCCTTGAACCAAGCTATTCACTTGCCTACATTCTTCCCTAATTCACAGAATAGAGGGGAAAAACTTTTGCACACCCTGGATATACACAGACAACTACGCTACTACTTGGACAGAACAAAAACTAGCAGAAAAACTGACCAACGTTTTGTAGCATATGCAACTGGGGTGCAAGGAAGAGCAATTTCCAAACAGACAATTTCAAAATGGATAGGAAATTGCATTCGCTTTTGCTACTCCTTTCATGGAAAGACAGTTCCTGAAAATATCAGGCCTCACTCCACAAGGGCCACGGCCACCACTACAGCCTTCCTACGGGGGGTGGCTACCAAGGACATTTTAGAAGCTGCTACTTGGAGCTCCGTGCATACATTTGTCAAGCATTACAATCTACCTTTATACTCTAGATCCAGAGCAGGGTTTGCAACTGCAGTCCTGCAGGGGATCTTAACTACACCATCCTTTTCTTAGTACCTCCTCCCCCAGATTGGCTATGGTATTCTACCCATATGTTATGACTGCAGATGCATCCTTGAAGGACATAGTACAGTTTTGTACCTACCATAAATGTAGAGTTTTGCACCTACCATAAATGTAGATGTCCGATAGGTATGCATCTGCAGTCAGGATTACCCTCCCTCCTTCCCCGCTGTGGTATTCCTAGGGTTCTTACCCCTCTTTTAGCTAGCTGGGGGAATCTATTATGGTGTATTTGTTTGTTTATTCATGTATATAATTTGCAAATGTTTGGAACTTTTCAGCATTTATCCAAATTTAGCCTTCCTAGAGGGCACCTGGCATCTGGGGCAAGAAAAACTGAGGAAAATGGCGTCTGCTGATGCTTTTATACCCCAGACGCTCTGACGTCGGGGAAAGTGCGACATCAGCTGAGGCCAGACCCAGACTTTGGAATCCGGCCGACTGAAGGGCTGCCTGAGGCAGGACAAACCCATATGTTATGACTGCAGATGCATACCTATCGGACATCTACATTTATGGTAGGTACAAAACTGTACTTTATGTATGTTTATTTTTAACATTTGTTTACTTGGAAAATCCGACTGGGACAGAGAGGCTGGGGGGAGAAATGCTCCAGACGCATGTCATTGTAATGTGGGAGAAAACCTGAGTATCTGGAGGAGACCCACTTGAACACAGGACATACAGACTCCTAACAGAAGGCACCCCAGCAGAGAATCGAACTGGAGAACCTTTTGCTGTGAGGTGACACTGCTAACCGCTTCACCACTTCAGTGATCTCATTAACACTTTTTTAATGTACCCAAGGCATGCATAGTACAAGTACATGGTTTCTATGCACAAGGCATGTGTTGTGGTCAGAGCTCCCCATAACATTCAAAACAACATTCAGTCTTGAAATTGTATAAAGGCAGGTGTAAAAGTGAAAAAGTAGTTAAAATCCACAGTGTAATCAAATGTATATGATTCTGTCAAAAAATGTTAGAATACCTTTGTGATTATTTTGCTGCAAAGCATCATTTAGAAAATTTTGGGTTGTAAGATGTAATGAACATTATCTGAAGGGATGAGCTCTTCATGATTGCCCCATATAGATAATAAGGCAATTCAGGATATGTTCAGTGTAGTTTGTAAAGTATGGTAACACTCCGTTAAAAAAAAATCTTGAAAAGGAAAAACATTTTGCTTACTTCAGGCAGGTTGTGGTTTATTCATGTGACTGCTTAAACACCACTGTCACCTTTCTTCCAGAAAATACAACTGCTTCTGCCATACACTCCAATGTGATAGGTTCAGAATTAATACTAAGCTTACAGCTGGAGAGCAATTAAGAAGCTTGGCAACATTATCGTTTCAGTGATACAAATAGGCTCGTTCTCTCTGGATAGAAGATCGTTTACACTAAAACCAGGCATGAATTTGCAGTTCCCTCATCTACTCGCTGACATTGACTGTGAAGGTCGTTAGGTTGGCACTTTGCTTAATGTGCAGAGTGAATACGTTCCAAAGTTGGGGAAGGGACTGTATAAAAAGCCTTTTGCACCAGCAAGTGGTGGTGGTGGTCTCCGAGGAGGTTTAGTTTTTTTGAAGTATGTGTTTGCCATGCTTTTTTGGCCTGTGAAGGTGAAGAAGGCTAAAACGTGCAGGGTCTTTCATAGAACAAAACACTAACTGAGAGCTGTCTTTCAAGAGCCACTGTGAAATGGAATAGGCAGAGAGAAATTATAACTTGTCAGGATACTTAGTGGCATAAATTGGAAATGTCTTTCTTTAAAAAATGTTGAGATCTTTCAGGTTGCACAAGGTGCTTAGATAGGTATATTTCATTTTTTAAACAAGGAACATCTTTATTAAATTATCACGTATGTCATAGGCAATCCTACATTTATATAAATGAAAACAAAAACATATTGATGTAGTTGCAAACATTATGCATCACTTATCTAGACAGTCATTGTCAGTAGACATTACATAGCTCATTCAAATACCGCCTTTTTTTAAACCTTGTTCCTCCTCTGCATGTATTGCTCCCATAATTCCTACTTTTTCCTATGTAATTTGCTCCTACCCGTTTCTGAAGATCCCAGTTATAGTTGCTTTATGTTACTATATTCACTAGTTCTAATAAAGTTGGTTTAGACTTTGGTTTTACATTTCTAGTACCTGCTTTTTTGGCAGTCACCATAATTAGACTCGCAAGGCCTTACTATGTCTAGGCAATTCCGATTCTGTATCATAGCTCAAATTATTTCCTTAGTTACACCAATTTGCTCACTCAGCATCTCTGACAGACCAGTTTGCAGGGATTCTTTAAAGGCTGCCAACTCATCACACTCCCAGAAAATATGATGTCCTTACATTCACTGCTTCAGTATACCTTATGTATGGGATTCTCTGCTGTGGAAGCCCAATGTCCGGCCAGTATACCAAAGCCTACTGTTGATTTAAGGCATGCCAAATGTCATCTGTACACTGCTTGTGTAGCGCAGGGCATAAAGGTGACATTCAGGCATACTATCCTCAGAACTTCTTTGCTGCCAGTCCAAATGCTTTTTCCGATCATCTGTCTTCACCTATGTCTGTTTTCTGTCATTCTGAACAGACTTCTTGTATTTTGTGCCAGAGTCCCAGGTCCTCTGATTTGGAAGGTGGATGTTTTCCTGGGAGGGGATGTTTCTTTATGCATTTCCTCCCTTCCTCTCATTTCAACAGCATACTCCCAAAATCTTGTTGGTGACTCCTTTTTGGCCGCAACAGCAATGGTTCCCTCTTCTGCATTTAGCCAGGGGCAATCATCACAAGTTGCCTCACAGGGTGGATCTACTCACACAAGAAAAGGGAGCTCTCATCCATCCACACCTGTCCATGCATCAGCTAACACTGTGGGTGATTAGGATTTTGACTCCTCATAGACACCTTTTTTCTGAGAACTTCCGAAGGTGCTGCAGGAGGCCAGGAATCCTACTGCTAGGAAAATACTACTTATCCAAATGGAACAGGTTTTCTATTTGGTGTCTGTCCTGTACCTGGACCCACTTACTGTGGATGTTATGTTGAGCTACTCACACAAATTAAGACAGAACCAATGCTGCTTTGGCCTATTCTTCTGTTAAGGCCCACTTATCAGCTATCTCTGCTGGTCTGCCTTTATCTCCTCCTTTAGTTTCTAGATTTGAGGCTAAACAATTCTGCCAAATGGGTGTCTTTAAGACAGATGGGCAGTAATAAGCCCTTATGGCTTGTCCTTTTTTGATATTTCATAAGGACAGGATGTCCTTGCGTACTAATCCTCCTTTTATGCCTAAGGTGGTTAATGAGTTGTTGCTTAATCAGTGTATTCATTTGCTTACTTTTCACCCTCTCTGCAATCTGATAGAGAGGGTGCTGCATACTTCAGATATGCATAGACAACTTGGATCTTATTTCAATAAGACTAAGTCTATTAGAAAATCTGATCAGTTTGTTTCTTTTCATCCTAGGTCTTTAGGATTAGCTTTATCCAAGCAAACTATTTATTGGATTTCAAAGGCTATTTCTTTTTGTTGCACTTTCCATAACAATAGCCTTCCTTCTTCAGTAAAGGCTTGTTGTCCTAGAGCTGTGGCTTCTTCTGGTGCTTTTTTCAAGGGGCTAGATACTAATTGTATTCTTGAAGCAGCTACTTGGACTTTTGTACATACATTTACTAAGCACTACAAGTTGGATGGCATTTTCACAGCTAGGGATGGTTTTGCTAGGGCCCTTCTTCATGGTTTCCTAGACAGCTCTACTGCTTCTTCCTCCTTCCAAGTTTCTTTTATGAGCTTTGGCAGTCTCCCATACGCTAAGGAATACTGTAGCAGTGAATGTACGTACATAGTACAGTCATGTAAAATGTTATAACAGTAGATGTCCTTGCCTTTACTGCTGCAGTATTCACACCCTCCCTGCTTCCCGTTTATACAGGTTATCCATTGGGTTTCCTTAGACTGGTGTCCTTCTGGGGCAATCAGCTGTGAAGATGGTATGCCTGAATGTCACCTTCCTGCCCTATGCTACACAAGGGGTGTATGGGTGACGTTTTGTGTACCTTAAAGCAACAGTAGGCATTGGTATACTGGCCAGACAACGGGGTTGTACAGCAGGGAATCCCATAAGTAAGGAATACTGCAGCAGTGAAGGCAAGGACATCTAATATTACGGTAAGATTTTACACAACTGTACTTTCCCAGTTACCTATTTCTTCCCCATCTTCCCCATCACATATCCAGCATTTGCTGTCTACCACAGGAAAAATTCTTTGGTATTTTTATAGCCCAAGTAGATTCCTCTCTTTCTAATTCAACATCCAGAAAACTGATGACGTTGGAGGTCTGTATAGTGAAATGCAAATTAGTAGTGATACTATGCAGATATTCAGCAAACCTCCCAAACATTTCTGCTGTACCCTTCCAAAGGAGGAAGATGTCATCCACAAACCTCCTGTAGAATTTTATGTACGGGACATACCCATTATCGATCAGTACTAACTCACTCTCCTATTGCACTAAAACACTGTTGGCATAGCTATTCGCACAGGGTGTCCCCATGCCCATCTCTCTTCGTTGCCTATAGTATCTGTCCCTAAACATAAACACATTATTTTCTAATATCAGTTCTAGAAACAGGCAAATCAAATCTATATGCACTTCATGTCATACCCGCTGTTCTGTACTAAAAACTTTCTAGTCATCTCCACCCCTTCCTGGTTAGGAATCATGGTAAATGATGAACAAACGTCCATGGTAATGAGCAAATTGTCTTCTCTCAGAGATTCTCTAGCACAACAAAAAAACAAATTGGATAAAAATTTAGTGCCAGTCAAAACTTTGACTACTTCACTAATCACAGGTTTTAAAAACCTTTCCACATAAATCGACATAGACTCGGTGATACACCCCCCCGCCCAGATACTATGGGTCTTAATGATGGGTTAAGCTCATCTTTGTGAATCTTCAGTAAGCCTTGGAAAATGGGTATCACTGTCTTATAGACAACCAAGTATTTATACAAATCTTCTGAGAGATTCCTTCCCAACAAACAATCCTGTAGAGTAGAATTAACACCACACATACTGGTATACACTTCCATCGAATCACTCCTCTCATAGGTCTGAGGAAGTATGTTAATATTCATTGTATAAATCTCAGCTTCCATTATAACTATAGTTCTACCCTTATCTGCAGGGGGTATGGCAATACTATCATCTCTTCATAATGCATTTAATGCCAACATCTCATTTTTGTTTAATTAAAACATTTGTTGTTGTCCTCAACTTCACCACAGAACAGCTGAGTCAAGTCATACTTCCATTACAAAACACTTCTAGACTGGCATTTAACACAGGATCATAATCACTCGTTTTTTTAAACTGATAACTTGTTCACCAGAAAAAAACTTCTTTAACTGAAGGTTTCTTGCAAAAAGTTTGTCTAGCATGGTTTGTCCCAAGTCCATTCCTTTAGTAAGGATGAAAGACGAGCCTTTCTGTAAAGTGGATGGTTCATAATCATTAAGTGTTCTCCTGGATATACTATACCTTTTTCCCACATCCATTTTAGGGAATGCATCATTTAATCCTCTTGCAAATTCAACTGTCTCTTCCAGCCCCTGCTTTTGGAACAATTCCATTCTCCTGTCCCTTTTTTTTCTGATAGGTAGAGGAAGCATATGAAAACCCTGTGACATTTTTTTCTCTGTTGGTTTTAGGAAGAACATCCGGTTATGTCTGCTCCATTCCCCTTACACCCAGAACTGGGTGCTGAACAGTCAAGGCAGGCAGATAAGTGCAAGGGTTTAAATGGGAGGGTCCTTTTAAGACCAGCCCTTAACACTAGAGGTCTGTTCAGATGAAGTGAATATTTAGTAATTAAGAGAGTACACATGACTAGTTTGTAATGAGTCTGTTGGTGGAATCCGAATGGCTTAGAGGTATTTATCTGAATTTTTGTAACTTGTTTTATGGTCTGATGAAACTGATATAGTCAGTGAAAGCATTTACCATTGGTTTTTGAGCTATTAAACTGGTGGATTTTCTCTGGTGCATCAATGTTTTTATTCTTGTTCATTTTATGGTTTTATCACTATGCTACCTCCTTGGGATTTGTTTTGTATTTTTCATTCTCATATATGTTACTTCAAGTCTGTATAAAGAGTGATCCCTTCATAGGGAGACATGACCATACTTTTATAATTCCATGTTTGCAGCTTTTATTTAACTTTCTTTTAAGTTTTGGCCATGAAGTTAGTTGCACTGTTAGCTGTTCTTGATTAAGATTGTTGCACAGAAATAGAAAAGCAGTTGCATCTCTGTCTTACATTCTGTAAGTGAATGAAATGAAATTCATTTCACTTTTACATTTTTCAGAGTTTTGAAAATTGTCTTTTTTTAGTCTTGGATGTGCAGACATCATTCATTCATTTTGAACTGTAAGACTATTTGTAATCATAGATGTTCTGAGCTCTGTGCAACAAGTGATTTAAAGGAGGCAATTTGACTACAGTCTTTTAATAGGCACTTGTCCAAACGGATAAGTGGGCTGACTGTACTCACAATGTTCAGCTATATAAATGAGGCAGGGGACTACCCAAGGTAGCCCTGGAATAAGCATTGTGATACGATGACTGCAGTTGGACAACAGCCAGGGATATTAACTGCTCTGTACACAAGAACTGGAGTGGGGTTTCCCAGGGAACACATTGGTAAGGTAGTTTATTCTCCAACTCAGAAGGAGGCAGGTTATCTAGTCATCTAACTGCAGAAGTCTAGGTTGAGTATTATCAGTACAGTGAGTCTGAATCTGGATTCCCTGTGTCGTGGGCAAGAGGAGTCTCAGGTGAGTTACCTGAATGAAGAAATGTGTGACTGCAGTAATCAGAGGACTATTTTGCCCCAAAGACAGAGGTCTATTATTACTGAAAACTGGGTAGGTTGGAATAGGTTGTAAAGTGTGCAGGTGAGCTTCTGACTCACATTTGGAAAGCCTGTGGAGATGGTCACTTCGTACATGCAACTAGGAATATTGCAACTAGGAATATCAAACAGCTAATAATTGTAAGGCACATGTACCACAGTGGTAAAATGTCAGTTATGTAAACCACAGCAGTGCTTAGAAAACAATGTATATAGTTCTGCAGATGAGAACTCTTGTTTTTACTGAAGGTGTTCTAAGGACCGTATGTTAAGATGACAATTTCCTCTGTAGTTATTTTCTCTCTAATACATTGGTAAAAGGTTATATTTCCTTTCTCAGCAAAGTTTGTAGCATTTTCTTTATTTCTGAATTGTGATGTCCTGATGGCCTTCCATGCTTCCATCTTCCTTGCCTGATTTTGTGCTCTTATCTTCCGCTTATGTTAATTGAGTGCTTTTTTTTTCAACTCTTAATAGAGAACCAGTGTTTTTCCTCTGATTTTGTTCATTTACTTTTCAAAAGGTATTAGTCTCTCTGGTGACGTGTTGATTTTGTTTACTCACTTTCTGGACCATTTTGGAATTTATTTTCTGAGATTTTTCAGTCTGCAATTCAACTCTAGAGCTTTGTTCACTAAATATACTGATGGTATTAAATTAGGCTGCATTGTAAACTCACAGCAACGTGCTTGCCCTTTGCAAACAAATCTGGATATCATTTATGCTTGGTCTAATATTAATAAGATGTGATTTAATGTTTCTAGAAATAAGATA
The DNA here is from genome assembly GCF_019279795.1 of Protopterus annectens. NCBI lineage: Eukaryota > Metazoa > Chordata > Ceratodontiformes > Protopteridae > Protopterus > Protopterus annectens. The sequence goes on along the minus strand of NC_056732.1, from coordinate 1,402,178,295 downwards.
ATACCCCTAGGCCCAAGGACCCCTAAACTCTTGTTAGGCACATTTTAGATCCTACTGATACCTGTACAGTGTACCTCTGAACATGGCTTAAAATAATATGGGGAAAGATGCCCAAACTGGGGGACAATTTTTAATATTACTCTAATTCTATGCTGGGCTTGAAATAAAGCAGTCAAAGTAAAGCTGAGAATGGAGACATAACTAGTGCGCTAAAATAAATTGAAATCGCTGTTCTCGCAAGTTAAATAGGTGTGGAACCGGTTGCTGTATAGTTGCTGTATGACTGTATCTACTTAATTGTATACAGTGGGCAGTGCAAGTATGTGGGGTGAGGAAGACTATGCTAGCTTCACCCCTGGAAATTTGATGTAAGGCTTATAAGTGACCTACTTCACTTAAAGTTAATAAAAAAACCTACTGTATCAGCATTCATTTTCTGAACAGTAAGAAGTATGAAACTCTGGCATTATTGACTGATCTTCAGTGATTTACTAGACCATCTTTATTTTTGAAGGACAGGGCAAAATGTGTTACAAAATCATGGATGTTCATAACAGTCAGGGCATGAGAGGTATGCCAGCACAAATTCTGGAATAATCTCTGACAACATGTTAAAAGTTCATTAAGCATGTTACAGCCATTGCTCCAAATGCAAACAGGGTAGTTGCACCTATTTTTCATTTTTTTTTCCAGCTGCATACACTCAGATAATTTTCTTCCAATTTCCAAGATTTGCAGTAGAATGTACTCCGTTATTGTACCTCTTAAATCTCCAACATTAAGAAATAAGAGAGTTTGACACTTGCAGGGTTTATCTCTTTATGCTCATTCTAGATTTAACATCCTGGATTATGTGTCCTCAGTAAAATGCAGAAGATTGAGGTTACAGCATTACTTTTTCAGAAAAACAAAAGTGATTTATTTCATTGAACGTTCTATATTGTTGCTTTTGATATGTGCTTTTGGTTTTGCTGAATGCAAAGTTTGCTGTTGGAAAGTTTAGCCTATGGGAAGATTGCAGTTAAGTGCCTTAGCATAAGGTGATCTGTGTGTGTGTGGTGTTTGTCGTGTGTGATTTCTAACGGCCTGTTTTATATTATGTGAGCTTGTATGTCAGAGTTGTGCCTTCAGTGGCATTGTGTATGTACATCTCTTGCGTACTGTGTATCTAGGATTAAGTGATTGTCCGTGAACATGAGACATTGTCTTAAGATACCCATGTCCAGCAAACTGGCTCCTTAGAACCTGGAAGTGAGACAGGATGTTACTTTTTAGCATGCTGTCTCCCTTCTCCATGTAGATAGCAGCAGATTATAGGTGGCTATTAGATAACCATGTTAAAATATTTGCTAAGTTTTAAGATCAATGTCCTTTTACCATGTCCCAGAAGTATCAAGATCCATGCCTTGTTACCATGTTCTTGCTATGTTAAAACCTTTATTTTATTATTTTTAGTGCCTTCAGAAGTGGCCAAGACTTAATTAGTACAGCTTGAAGGTAAACAAGAATTGTTTACAAGCTAATGTATTGGCACAGGAGAAGGTAATCTCCTGGTTTGCTAGATGATCTAAGTTCATATAGTGATGTAGGCACTGGAGATCTAGCGGGTCTTAGGAGGGGTGTTAGTTGGTTTAGATTTTGATTTTGATTTTCTGGTAATTTCTTTTTTGGCAGACACCAGAATTAAACTTAACATGGCCTTACTATGTCTAGGGAATTCAGATCCTGTATCCCAGTTCAAACAAATTTCCTTAGTTAACTCATTTGCTTGCCCAGTATTCCCAACATAGCACTCTGTAGGGAATGTTTAAAGTCTTCCAACTCAAACTCCCAAAACATATGTTCCCAGCTACCTATTTCTTTCCTATACCTCCAGCATTTGCTGTCTACATGTGGAAAATTATTTTAAGTCTGCATGGGGTATAAAACTATCTTAAAAAACACTTCCATGTAAGTCTGTTCCTTATAAAAAAAAATTGTGGTAGTCTGGCAAATGACTGAAGATTGAAATCACAAAATAGTGACAGACGGTCATTTGAGTTTCAGTCTTGCAATTTCTGAAGGATATGAATGTTCATGCAGAACCTTTTATTCCAAGAACTTTCTAAGTTTATGATAGAAATATTTAAAATGTTTCCTTGATTGTGGGTGTTTGATCTCCTCCCAGTTCTTTTGGCCGTGTCTAGAATTCTTGCTGTAAGAGGTTGAGCAGTGTGACTGGGAGTTAAATACGCCTTGTTTTATTTCAGTACCTGAAGCTAGGTGTGCTGCAGCATTTCAGTTACTCTGCCTTAGTTCATGTTTTCTCTGTTTCTCTGTGAAGTGTTATTTTGCTGATTTTCTTACACAAAGATGAGGATTTCTTGTTTTCCTTTGCACTATTGTCTTTTTCATACAGTTTTTTATGTTTGTTTTATCTGAAAACTGATACTTGAGCCTAGTGAGTTTACCTCCTAAATAAACAATTTTTATGTTGTGTTAACTTATTCCTGTTGTTGCCCCTTTAATTTTATTGTGGTGCATTTAACTTTTGCAGGTTCCCCCTTTTCCTTCCGGTGCCTGACAATGGCTCGCCGATCCCAGTGTTCATCCCAAACAGATAATCCTCTGGACCCCAGCTACTTGGAACCCCACTACAAAGAATATTACCGGCAAGCCATTGACATCCTAGCAATTGATGGTGAAGAGAAGTATTATCAGTTCCTGGACAGTAATAACTTTCCTGATTTTCTATGTGCCAAGGAAATTGAACACATCAAAAAGTACCTGCAAAAGCCACAGTATCAGCCTAATGAGACTACTTACATGGAACCCGTGCTGCACATTGATGATGATGAGGATGGCTCTTCAGGCACCTATTGGCCTCTACATTCTGACATTGCTGCCCCTGAGCTTGACTTGGGATGGCCAATGATTCGTGGATTTCAGGGAACATCTGAGGTTACTACATTAGTCCACCCACCACCACTGGATAGCCCCAGCATTAAGGAAGAGCTCAGAAGAATGATTAAATCAGCACGACAGGTATGGCGTCACTTTTTTAGTCTTCTACGAAGACCTAGGGTTGGTTTAATGATCAATGTGTTTACCTCATGGGCACAAGGTACAGAGTTTAATTCTTATGACTGGTCACTGTCGGGTTATTGACTAGGTTTGTTATAGTCTGCATACTGATTCTGCAATATTTTCTTATGAACTGTGCTGTAAAACAAGCTGCCCATTTTCTTTCCATCATTCTTAGACGTTGCCAGATGTGCGTTTTTCTTTATAGCATGGGTGCAAAATTTTTCTCGGTGAAGTGCAGCATATTGCAGTCTCAAAACAACACTGTGTGTGTAATACGACAGGTTATAATGTATTATAATGTAGCATGGTAGAAGGACTTCTTGTCCATAAAAGTACAGACAAGGCAGATTATTTTAAAATGTGGTATATTTATAGTTTCATCCTTCTCAGTAACACTTCTTCCAATATGCCTGTTTGCCCTGCATGTTTCTATTGTTTTTATGATTCTGGTTTGATTAGTGTAATGCGATGAAATGAAGTACACAAAAACAAAAAAATAATAATGAAGATGACTTGGAAGAATTAAAATATGTGTTGTACACTGAGGTTTAGGGATATTTTAAATTTGCAGCCCATGTTTGCCCTTGTTTAGACAGTTTTGCAAGGGTGTATGTATGATAGAATTATAAAGGGGAGATGTGACCCCGTCAAGAAGAGCTAGTTGGTTATAATGTTGGCTTTGTGTTAAATTACAGAAGTGGATCTGAAAACAGTTATATAGCCTGTAGTTAGGCTTGCCCTCGTTTTGTCCTGTTAAATGACTGCCATTGCTACAGACTGTATTCTTAACGTGTTCAAAAACTTTATGCCTCGTCTTCCAATTTCTTTCTGAGATGTGGATCTAGGCTGACAAATTTTGCTTTCAAAAGGGTTTGATGGTATAGTGTGTGTCTAAACATACACAGATGGATGTGTGCATACATACCTAGTTTCTGTAGTGGGAATATTTGAGTTAAGCAAGCTAGATTTGTTACTAAGGATACAAATACAATAAAGTATCTTTTCTAGAAAAAGCATTGTTTTTATTTGTAATCAAGCTGTAAGATATCTGTAAACATAGAGTGTAGTGGCATACAAGTATCCTGCCCAGAACAGTGTGTATGTAGTTTGGTCATTAGCATTACGTGTAAAACAGAATCACCCTAATGTCAGATTTCATGCTGCTGGAGTGGCCTACCACCTACTGTGGAAGAGGGTTGTGTACAATGTGCGTACATGTGGCTGTGCACTTTTGTATACTCAATGTATTACACAAAAGTGGTACCTCTCAATGTGCTTTGAAACAAAAATAATCTGTTTTGACCTCCAAAAATCATAGCAGATGACTATAAGAAAGACACTTTTAATGTAGGTACTAATGCTTTACACAAATTAAGGAAGACATTATGATGGGTATTTAATTTAGTTCTCTAAATGTATACCTTTTTTTTTACTTTTTTTTTTTACAGTAACTTTTCTGTAAGTGAAGACCAAAAGAAACACCAACCATCCAACCCAATGCCATATTCATGGTGACTTTTAATTACCCCACTATTAACTGGGAATCCTATATGACACGAAATGTACATACACAGAGATTCCTGGATTTTGTAAACACAAACTGCCTGGACCAGATAGTCAATGCACCAACCAGGGATGCAGCCATACTGGATCTGGTCCTTACTAATATGGGAGACTGCTAAACATCCCCTACTGTAATGCCTTCCTTGGTAAGGTCAGACCACAAAATGGTCTCTTCTGAAGTACAAATAAAACCTTGAACCCCCAGCTAAACCTGGAATATTCGGGAACTATTCTAAGCTAATCTCCTGCTATTGAGAACCTGACAAAATTTCAAGCCCCCATAAACCCCGAGAACACTACTGCCTATGCAGAACTGTTCACAGAAACCCGTTACAAGCATGTTAATAGCTGCATAGAGGCAGCTGTACCCATCAGGAAGAAGTACAGAACTAACTAAAAAAAAAAGCCACCCTGGTGGAATCACAAAATCAGTAGGCTGTGTAACAGGAGGAAGAAAATCATGACAAACATTAGAACCCAACAGGATAAAAGCATTCTCATCAAACTAAACAAACAACTCAGAGGACAAATAGTCTACTAAAGCCAAATTTGAGGTAAGTTTGACTTCCCAGGCCAAGGACAACCACAAAGCATTCTTTAGCTATGTCTGCAACCTCAAAGGCAATGCACAGTTGTCTGCAGAGCTCATTGTAAATAGAGCCATCTATACTGAGCCAGAAGATGTAGCAAACCTCCTGGATGATACATTCAGCTCCAACTTTACTCCAATCTCCCCCACAACTTTCCCTCACAAAATATCAAATGTAACTCCCCCTACTATCACTAGAGAGCAGGTCCTTAATGCTCTCTCTCTCTAAGACCAAGAACACTGCATCAGTGGGCCCAGACAGTATCACAGGATGCCTTCTAAATAGCATGAAATATGATCCATCAGGACCTCTGTAATTACTATTTAACTGTAGCCAATAAAACAGGCTTCATACCTCATGAATGGAGAAAGGCAACAGTCATCCTCCTACATAAAGGTGGGCCATCTATAGACCCTGGAAACTATAGAACCATAAGTCTCACTAATGTTATATATAAAGCCATGGAAAGCATGGTCATGGAGGTGATCAAGCAGAGATATAGTAAACCTCCCAGACACTGGACCCAACCCAGTTTGGTTTTGTCAAGGGAAGTTCATGCCTACTCAGCCTGGTGGACTTATTTGAGAAGGTCACCAAAGCAATGGATGAGAGCAAAATCATTCACACTGCCTACCTTGACCTGGCCAAAGCATTAGACACAGTACCCCACTTGGGCATTGTTGACAAACTCAAAAGGTTAGGTACAAACCCGTATGTCACCTGATGGATAGCCAACTGGCTCACAGGACCCAGGAAGTTAGACTTGGGGAGTCCAGCTGTACAAAGAGGCCAGTCACAAGTGGAGTCCCTCCGGGATCAGTCTTTGGATTTCTCCTTTTTGGCATTTACTTCTCAGAAGTCTAGGCCAATGTCTGTGGTCTCTGGCTGACTACTTTTGCAGATGATTGCAAATTAGGAGCTGTCATTGAATCTCACACTGACCCAAATGTTCTCCAGGAGGGGCTGACGCAGACAAACAACGGGTGTCAGAGCCATGGACTAAAATTAAATGCCAAGAAATACATAATAGTATCGTTTGGGAAGTCATCCATCCATGGTAACCAAATTAACAATACATCCCTTAGTACCTGACCACTGGGTTAACTCTAAGGGACACACACACACAGATAGTAATCTAGCCTTTGACCATCGTGTGTTTACTGTGGTGAGGAAATCGTTCTTTGTTGCGCAACATGTAAACAAATGTATGGCATCTAAGTCCAATAAAGTTATTGTTCCACTGTATTTGGCATTCATCAGACCCATCATTGAGTACAATTCCCCCTTTGGTATGTACCTAACCAGGCATATCCAACAATTGGAACGTCCACAGACGTTCCTTACTAAAAGAATACAGGGCATAAGTAAAATGTGCTATGCAGACCGCCTCAAGGCCCTATCCCTGTATTCTGTCTCCTACAGGCTTTTGAGGGGAGATCTATGCCTGGCATACAGGACATTGTCAGACCCCACTCTGGACCTCCTGAATATCCACAAAAGAAACAGAACCAGAATTACCCATTGTAAAGACTTTAAACCTTGCCTGTGATATAAATTGCACCTGCTGGAGAGATAGGTATGCATCCCAGAGACTACCCCATCTATGGATCACCCTCCCCATCCATGTGAAGCAGACTTCTCCCTAACCCAATTCAAATGCAACTTGGACAATTGGATGGGGAACAGGAAATTCATCCCTGGTTTGACACCTATGTCTCTAAAGGACACAGGTAACCTGTAAATGGTTCATCTCCCAGGCCCATGCTTATACTTATCAAGGATATCAGAAGTTGTCAGAGATTTGGGATGCATGGCTAGGCTTAAAAAGGCCCTTGTGGTTGTTAGCCTAGTAAACACCTATGAACCTATAAGAGTAAATATGCACAGCAATTTATACTACAGCACAAAACCAGCTTGCATAACAAGCATTATAAAGACCCCCGACCAAAATTTCCTACTCAAACCTATGTTGTATCCCTCCTATCTCAAGCTTAGCAAATTAGAAGCTCACTAACTCTACTGTTGTAGACACTGACAGATGAAGGGCTGACATTCTCCCTTTACAGCTAATTAATGCACGTAATCTGTGTGATGAGCTATTTCTAATTTGTAATTCTGTTTTACTAAGATAAATTGTTGTCTTCACATTTGTAATGTTACCATTTTAGCAACTTTGAGTTGTCTGAAATCCAGATTAATAGGAGTGACTGCTTTATAGACATCTCCACCTCATTTGCCATGTCTCAGAGTAGGACTAAACATCATGTTCTCAAAATGGGAATCCACTGCTTTATGGAGTCTCCCATTGGCGGGAGCTTCATTGTATCACTGTGGATTGGCAGCCGTTATGTCTGGTTGTACTACTGTTTCTATGCACATTACACAGTAGGAATAGGGTACACATCTGGCCATCTGTGTTTTAGTTTTCTGAATTTCTTGACGTCAGATACTTCTAAGCAATGTTCAACTGTGTACAACATTTGATCTGCAGAGCTATAGAGGACATAGCTTATTATGTGTCTGGTGGTGGTACTCTGCACTTTTGTATCTCAGCCTGGCAATTATGTGGCTGTATGTTAATCCACAATTCACATGCCTGTGAGTTACAGGGAATACTGCTAGGCCTCATTCATTTCATGAACTTCTCCAGATACACAATAGTGCATGCAAACACTGTAGGGAGTTTGTGCACATTTCCATGAAGTATAGATCTCCAGCATGTGTTTTGTCATATATTATGTTTACAAACCCTGTCCAAAAGCACTAGTGTTTTTTTTTTCTTTCAAAGATTACATTTTGATGCAAATATATTAATGTGTGATTTTTGGAACATGTTTGTAGGGACTCTAAGCTGTACTGTGGTTTCTTTACATGAAAAGTGCTACAAATGCCTCTGCAACTTTGATAAATATTGGATATTTGAATGTTTGGCATGCTTAATCAGTTTTTGTGACCTTACAGCTAAAGATAAAATGTACAGTGCTTCATTTGAAACAGATTTTCATTTGATTTTGTGGTCCCTTCATTAAGTTTGTATGACCATTTCTTTTCTGTGTTTGACTTCCTGTGGTTGCAGTAAGCTCTGCGGAATGAGAAACCAGAGAGGATGTAAAAGTGCAACTTTTGAGCATGTATTATTATAATATTCCATTATGACATATCTATAGTATTTGAAAGTGGGCATTTGCTAATTCCTTAAGTCATTTCTTTTAGACATTCCCAAGTCTTGTCCAGGTGTTAAAGCCTAACATTGTGGCAAACAAAAGATCTAGATCATGTGGCACCTTTAATTCTTGAATAATGTTATTTCTGGATTTTCCGTAATTCCAACAGTTATTTTAGGCATTAAACATTTAAATTTCACAGCAAATAAAAATTATGTTTAGTAAGAGAGGTAATGTGCTCTGCTCTCTTCATTGTGGAACAATCATCTTTGTTATGTTATTCCAACATTCAAGTTCATTTTTGTAATTGTAGTACAACAGTGGAATGTTTTCTCATGCAAGTAAACTGGGTATTTGTCAGTGTAACCTGTATGTTTTCTTTTTAATTTAGTTTTATTTATTTGTAAATGGAGATGCTTACTAGTTATAGATACCTGCTTCCATGGCGGACCTCAGATGTGTGTATGTCTAAGAAACTGGTAATCAATCCCAATACCATAGTGTCATCCTTGTTACCTTTTAATAGAACATTATAAAGCAACATTGACCATGTGGTATCGGTAACTGGACTGTGCATGTACCCTAGGTGTTGTGTGCCAAGCGCAAAACAAGAGAAATGGTACCTGATGAGGTAGGAGTTCATGCCCAATAAAGCATCCTAAGTATAAGTGCTTAAACCTGTCATCTGACTTTATTGATGCTAACCATTTGTTTTCCTTTGAAAGTTTCACTTTTGGAGGCTGCTGTTTTCTGGGATGCTTTATCTCCTTTCTGAATGGTGCCAAATTATATTGCTTTGCCCCCCCCCCCCCTCCACCAAAAAAAAATAGGAAGCTGAAATTGCTGTCACTTCTCAAGCATTAATTTCCATTTGTTATTACCTGCATTCATCCATTTTTGGGACAGGCGATCAGAATCTATACCAGCAAGATGAGTCTTTTGCAGGGCAATAAACACTTAAGAAGTTCATACAGAGACACATATGCAGGCAGTGTTGCACTGTTAGCTCAGCCACAATTCTGCTAGTTTATCTTTGTAATGTAGAAAGAAAAAAAGGTCCCATGTAAGTCCATACAGACTGGAATATTCTGCAAACTCCACACAGTCTCATTCCTCAGGTAGAGTACAAATGTTGGAAGTGTGATAGGGAATAAAGAGGTAAATAGGAAACATTTTTTGGAGTGTAATGAGGTGACAAGACTTTAAAAATTCCCTGCAAACTACACTAACAGAAATACTGGGTGAGCAAATTATTGTAACTAAGGAAACAGTTTTTTTTTTTTTTTTTTTTACATGTATACAGAATCAGACTTGCCTGGACATGGTAAGGCCTTGCTGAGTTTAATTATGGTGGCTGCCAAAAAAGCAAATACTAGAAAATGGGAATCAAAATCTAAACCAACTATACTAGAAGTAGTGATTATAGTAATGTAGGTAAAAGAACTGGAAGTGGATCATTACAAAAGAGTAGGAACAAATTACATAGAAAAAAATTGAATTGTGTGAACACCACATGCAGAATAATGGTTTGGAGTAGCAATGTGGTTTAAGGGATGGCAGGAATTGAGTGAGCTATGTAATGTTTGACTCACAATAACTGCTTAGAAGATTATATGTGACGTATAACATTTGCAAATGAAAATGTCAAAATGGTTTGTTTTCTTTATATAAATGTATGTCATAAGTGGTTTCTTTAAAAAAAAAAAAAACACAAAACAGAATCCACTCAATTAATGAAATCAGTAGTCCAAGCCCTGTGCATCAGCACTGCTAACACTGCCACTCAGCATTTTGTTTTATGTACTTTATGGTAATTAAAAATCACTCGTATGGTATTATGTAAAATTAGATACACAATCCCAATAAATGCACAGTTCTATGTACTGCACACCCTTTGGTGTCCGACTGCAACATCTTGGGCTTTGTTCATTGGTTTGCACAGTGAATACAACACTTTTGCACAAATATAAAATTCTTTTAAACATACCAGTTTATAAATTGCTGTGTAAACTGTAAGCAAGGAAGTGTTTTTCTCCCTGTGTAGACCAGGTCATATTCTGCCTTTGTAATACCAATGTGTGTGCATTGCTCTCTGTTGCCCACTTAGCATCCTTCTTGTATTCATACTGTCAGCGGTTGTACTGAACTGCAGGCCTACTGATTTCTCTGCTTTTTACTTGGAAGAACACTGTTTCTATTGTAAACTGCCACAAAACCTAATGATGTGTCATTCATTGCACTTAATACAATGCTTTTTTAAACTTTATATATTGGCTGTGGTGAGCAAATTTTCTTCCAGAAATTAAGTAAATCATGGAAAGGCATGTACAGATAAATTTTTGCATGTCCCATGCTTTAGTCCTTAGACAATGTTTTCTTCAATTACCTGGCTTGGTACACCTGAGGAATGTAGAGTTTTTCAATAGATACAGCATTAAATCATAAAATATGTCAGCAGCTAAGGCTGCTTGCCGTATCTAGTCTGTGTATTTTCTTTCCTGTCAGGCGAATACTTTATTTTGTTGACCATTATTTTACCCCACCACCAGTGCCTTTGTATTTACTCTTGTTGGAATCCACTATGGCTTTTAGTTCTGATTCCCGGTTTTCAGAAAGAGAGCATCTGCGTTCGTCTTTGTAAAAAAAAAAAAAAAAAAAAAAGAGGGGGAAGAGAGAAAAATCTCTTGCTTACACACGATCTTGGCATTTAACATCCTTCCTTCAAAATTAGCCTTTGTCGTACCTCTCAGCTGTCTAAAATTTCACAGAATGTCAAGATTTTTGCCTCTTGTATTTGGTCTGTTCCTCATAAGAATGTTTTTGGCAAGCCATTGAGTAATGATGTAATTAAATAATATGCAAATGTGAATTGCAGATTTCATGTCCTTCAGAAAATGCTTGCAACTGCAAAACCTGTTCTAGCAAGTTTCTAAGTTTGAGAGCAATATAGTAAATCTATCCCTGATTTTGGGCCTTTGCTCCTCCCAGTATTTGTGACTTTGTCCAGTATTCTTGTAGTAAGAGGTTGAGATTAGTGTTCCTCATTCTTATAAATCTTCTCCTTTGAAAGATGCTGCCCTCTTGAAGCTTGCATAGTTTTTCTCATTAGTGCTAGTTTGAGCCTCATGTGATTAGAGCTGTAACTTGGGGTGGGCTTTGACCAGCTGAAGTGTACTGTAGTAAACAATATGTGAGAAATTTTTCATCTGCATTTTGAGCCCGTCCTCCTTTGTCAGTAATGTTCATTTTAAGACACTGATATACTTTGTCATTCGTCAAAAGGAATGTAATTCTATTCTTTTTCAAATCTAAAATAAAGGTTACTGTGGGTCAATCTGGCCAAACAAAACACACCAACTTTATTTTTTTTTTACTTTGTTAATCTCATTTTATGTAATGTCTCTTGTCTATAATTATTATTGTAAAGTTTAATCTATGTATAATTACAGCTATTTCTTATTGGTTTGTCTTGCATATGTATTTGGAGCTTTTCTCCTTCGGTCTCCACTGAAAATGGGCCTTTGGCTCAGTTGGACTAACATGGTTAACAAATGACAATAAATAAAAAATAAGTAAATCAAGAAAAGATTGGCATAAGACCCAAGAAAAAGTCTTTTAATAAATGTATGTTTAAAAAAACTACAGGCTTTCGCATAAAATTCTTATTCTGGTATCACACTGGGAATCTGCAATGAATCATTTAAATTAGTCAAAATTCACATGATCATTCATTTAATTAACAGACAAGATAGGAAATGGTATAATCGTATTTCTTGATTTATCTTTCACTTGCTGTCCAGGAAAATCCTACTGAGTGAAAAGTTCATTTTCAGTGGTGGCCTGAGGAGAAAAAGCTCCACATTTATGCAACAGAGAGGTATCAAGAAATCATTTGTATATGGACATTCTTGAATGCGTATACAAAATGAATTTAATTAAAAATACATATGTATATCAATAGAAAACATTAGTGAAGGTTTACAAATAAATGCATATAAAAAAAGAAGGCCAATTGGCTCTAGCATATGTGCCTTAGATCGACTAAAGTTCCCTGTCAGTGTACTCCATGTAATATAGACTTCATAGAGGAGACTTATGCCTACTGCGATGGTGGTGCTGCGGTAGCATTGTCGCCTCACAGTAAGACGTTGTCCTGTTCGATTCTCATCTAAAGCGTCTTCTGTGTGGAGACATGCGTGAATGGGCGTACCTTCGTTGAAGGTTGTGTATCAGGGCTGGCAACTCTGTACATAAAAATCTACTGCCAATCATTAGCAGACCAGAGTTCCGCTGTGGCGACCTCTAACCGGGAAAAGCCAAAAGATACAACAAGAGGAGACTTATGCCTGGCCTACAAAGCAATCCAAGCCTCAAACCTAATGAATTTGCTGCACATCAGTAAATCAAACTGGACTAAGGCCACCCATTCTAGAAACCTAATTATGGCCTGCAACTTAAATAGGACATGCTGGAGGGACAGATTTATTTCCCAGCGACTGCTGTCTTTGGAACAGGCTACCAATTCATGTGAAACAGAGCACCTCTAGGACACTCTGCAAGAGGAACCTGGATGAGTGGATGGGGCACCATAAATTCTTATCGGGGATAGTGCCCACAACCCTCTTGGACATGGGTAGTCATCACTAAATGCAATCTTTGGTATTGACTAGCATTTTCTTGGCAGCGCAGTGGTGCAATGGTCAACACTGTTGCCAAAAAGTGAGAGAGTCAGTAGTTCAATTCTTGGCTGGGGTGCCTTCTGTGTGGAGTTTGCATGTCCTCTTTGCTTTCACATGGGTTTTATCTGGGTACTCCGGTTTCTTCACATTCTAAAGAAGTGTCTGGAGCATTTCTCCCTAGGCCTCAGCTGAAATGTGGCACTGTCCTAGTCGGACTTTCTTGGTCAAGAAATATTAAATAAATTACATTGAGATGAAATGACTAGGCTTAAAATGACCTCCGGGTCAATAGCCTAGTGATCTCCTGTGATCCTGTGATACATTGACAGTATTTGGCAAGAGTTAAATATAAAGTTAAGAATATAGATAGCATAGTGGTTAAAGGGGGTAGAGAAAGAGACGAAGAACTAAGGAAGAATGGATAGAAGGAGGGAGAAAAACTTGAATGGATAGGTGTTTCGGGATAGGATGAATGGAGATGAAGTTCAGGTCCAAGTGGAGGTTAGGTAGGTTTTTAGATTGTACAGAAGTGTTTTATGTTTTGTCATGTCTAAGGTCTGGGGGAATGGAATTATACAGTTTGTGTACTTGAACAGACTATAAAGAGTCACCAAACAGGTCTTTTGATTTAACAACATCTAGAAGGTTTTGGGTCTGAGATCTTAGGTGGCTGCATATACTTTGGAAGTAAATTAAAGATGAATCAGCATCGGTTGCATTCATATAGATTTTTTTTAACTGGTTAAATGCTAAGAGTATTTTAGCTGTAGCCAGTTATTCTTACAAAGTGCTTAACAGTAGTGAGTTTTGTTGGACATTAGTAGGGTTTTTGCAGTTTTATTGTATGTTTCTTCTTGCTTATGTAGGTGGGACTTTGTAAAAATAAGGCATGAGGATGCATATAAAATTGTAGATAGTAACAGAGTTTGGGCTGTATTTAGTTGTGCTGCTAATGTTAGGTAGTGTGTTGATTTATTGATTGAATCATTGAAAAAGGGAGTTGTCCCGAAAGCTTTGCGTTGGATAAAGGTGTTCTGCTTTTTACTCAACTGTGTTCGTGTGTTTTTGATTTATAATATGCCTGTTTTTTTTTATATATGTAACTTACTAACTTGTTAAATAAGAAACAAATAAACTCACTGAAAACAAAAACGGAACACCACTGCAGCCAGAACGATGTAAAAGAAAAGAAACGCAATTTATTTCAAGACCAAAACAGCAGAAAGCCAGAAGCTTCATCAGCAGTTGAAAGGATTAAAACCAAATGCATTTAAAAAAAGTAACTGGCGCTTGTTGATGACATCACCAAACTTAAAAGGGCAACAATAACAAGGAGAGCGGGTGAAAACAAATACATAGTATGCCCTGTAAAACTTATATAAAAGAATAAAACATTCTAAATGAAATGTGAAGCTAAAAGTTGTATATAGTAAATATCGATAAACAAGAGCAACTAAATGTACTACTGCATTGGGTCACCTAACAGGAGCAAGCAATATGAAAAAGCTACATATCAAAGGAAATCAATATGTTAAGGTTGCTATTACTTTAAACTATAGATGGAATAGAACATTCAATGGGCTTAACCCTAGCAAAGCAATATATGCAACATTATTCACTGTCCTTGAGTTGACCAATGGGATAGGTTGGTACGCCACTAAGAGCAAAAAGTATTATCTAAGGTAGCTCTTATATTTAAGAATAGCAGCAATATTACAGTTTTGGAAATGAAAATCTCAACAATGAGAGATTGTGGGCCACCTCTGATATCCATGCTGATATGGTCAATGCCCATGAACAGGAAACTGTGTGTTAAGAATATGTTTTGACAATGCATTGTCGCTTATTGTTGATATAGATGTGTTGGTATATACGGTCACAGAAGCGTCTATCCGTTTACCAACATAGAAAGCTGCACAGCATTGGCAAAAGCTACGTTACAATTAATTTTGTGATTGATGAAATATTTCCTCTCCCCAATGATGAAAGAGTTACCTACTCGCAGGTTTTGGTCTTGAAATAAATTGCGTTTCTTTTCTTTTACATCGTTCTGGCTGCGGTGGTGTTCCGTTTTTGTTTTCAGTAACTTACTAACTTGGTCATTTAAGACTGGAAGGGATCAGCTTGTAACATATGTATCTGTTTGTATTCAACATTTTATGTTGCTATTGTAATATCCCCCCTTACAATTGTACCGTTAATTGCCTGTAACAGTAAAATTGAAGTAATGCACATCATTTATTGCAGCAATGTGTTATATAAGGCATTAAATCGATGGCTTCTAATGTCTAATAAATAGTCACCAGTACATTTGTTTAGTTTTCGGTTTGTCTTGCGTACATAAGCTTGACTTACCATGCAGATTGTAATATTAACTTTGTTCTTCAAAGCAGAATCTGCAAATGCCATAAAATGGAGTTCTCATGCCGTAGGATGCAAAAAGATTTTACTCCTAAATAAATTTACAGAAAGAGCAACTTAGTCTAAGGGGAGGGTGCCTTCCCTTTGACTGTGCGTCATGTGTACATATTTTACCCATTTCTTTGAATATAATTTCTACTTTAAAGTCTATGTCGTCTTAAAACAAAACCTTGGGCCATCTGATAAGAACCAAGTGTTGGTACATTACGTAAAATATGCCAGTTTTTGTTAATATCATTAAGCATGTTAGTTTATATATATTAAATGTTAACACACATCTAAAGCAGTGCTTGCTAGCATTTGAATGTCGCTCTATTAATTTGTGTAAACGTAGTCTTAAAGTATTTTAGTAGACCTAATAAAATCCTTCTCATTGTTCAACAATTCTCAGTCATAGCAGGTACCATTACATTTTCTGCTATTTCATGTAATTGTTTAAAGTAATTATTGCTAGTATTCAGTCTTGCTAATTTTAACTCTGTCCCTTAACTGTTTATAAAAACAAAAGGGGATGCTTACCTGTCCTAGTCAATTCCATTTTCTTTTTAACTTCTGTCTTATAGGACATCATATTTATAAACCCTTCAGATGACTTGTATCTTTTTGAGTGTAGTTTGTATGATGTACAAGACCAACCATTTGAGTCATACATACAACAAATTGAACCAACTCATTCAAAGTGGATAAGGTGCTGCTATAGACCTTCCCAATGATTCAGTACAGTATTCATTAGGAATTGGTATGAATAAAGAGTCTACATCTAGTGAAGCAAAGTAATATGTACTATTTACAGTTCCAGTAATATGTACTATTTACAGTTCCAGTGCATCAGCCATGCAGTTGTTTTAATGTACACTATCGATATCTGTCGATTTTATAGCTCCCAGGTCCAGAGGATATATTTTTCATCTGATGATGTAAGTGATTAGAAATAGGTTCAATGACCCAGCCTCATGCAGAGACTATTGGCCTCATTGGAGGATTCACTAAGCCCTTATCTGTTTCAGGGATTCCCTAAAATACAGATATAGATATATGTGCGATGTAGTAATAGTTCAAAATATCCATTGAAAATGCTCCATTCAGATGCATACTGTATATTTTGCTATTAACATTATAATGTCATTTGCTTCATTCCTGGTAAATTGTTGACAAACTGATGCATCATTTAATTAACTAAAAATGCTCATATTATATAATTTTACGTTGGGCACTACCACATCGCCCTTATCTGAATTTTAATCACTATTTGTTTATTCAGTATCAGTCAGTGAGTGCAATGCAACCTTTCATCATTACTTAAATTATAGTAAGAGTTACAATTTTTATATTGCTTGTAGAACACTTCATACAAGTCATTCATACTCTCTTAAAGGCCTATAACCAATGGATTACTTATAAGTGTAAATTTGACACACAACCTCATTAATATTTCCAAACAAAAGTAACAAATTTAATTGAGTAAAAAGTCTCAAGTCAGTCATAGTTGTGATATCACCATCTGCGTCTGATACTAAAAAATGTTCACCTCTTCTTTGCCGGCAAGTATTTAGACGGATTAAAAACCTATTTGAACGTTGTCTATCTTAATTCATTGTAGTAAATGGCTGTGTGTTAGGCCCTTGGTATCCTCTACAGCTGCCTCTTTCACACTGTCGTCTTCTGCTTCGGCTGTTACTCTGTGGTAGTGGGGGAAGGGGATGTTGCAGCAGTGAGTGCTCAAAAAGATGAAACGGTGTTGGAATACACCTTCACTGCTGTTTCAGTCACCACAGTTTCTATGTTTGCTCCGTTCTCTGCAACACAAGCCCACGAGTATGATACGACCATGCATTACATTGTTCCATCTTAGGACATAAAAGAATGACCATTCTTGAAATCCTGCACATCTGTTTTTAACTTGCACGTTAATCACAGTAATTCATTGTTCAAATGCAATAGTACACTCCCGCTTCAGATTTGTATTATTTACTGTAATGTCATCAGAGAAAATGTGACTGTGCCATTCACGGAGTTCTCAAAGTCCTTCAGTAATTTTGTGTACTCAAAGGCACACTTTTTGAGATACAGTTTCAAAATAAATGGTCAGCTTTGTATTTGATGATTGTACTTACTGAATTTCAAATTTGGTGGATTGGAGCGCTCTGTTTTATTTTATAATTGTTTCATTTTGGTGAAATCCATTTGGCTGCTTCATCTTTTGTTTTGTGTATGTGTGTGTGTGTGTGTGTGTGTGTGTGTGTGTGTGTGTGTGTTTTTTTTTAATAAAAAGCCTTGTAAACA
This sequence comes from Protopterus annectens, assembly GCF_019279795.1. Lineage (NCBI taxonomy): Eukaryota > Metazoa > Chordata > Ceratodontiformes > Protopteridae > Protopterus > Protopterus annectens. The sequence continues at coordinate 1,402,160,529 of NC_056732.1, read as the reverse complement.
TTTCATTAAGGACCTACCCAGAAAAAACGACTTTAGCCCTCAGTGACACTACCTCAGGGGTTGTGTTCATATATTTTTTAATGGATGAATCCTCATGAATGTGCTGTGGTTTGTCCACTAAAACCTACTGAAAGAAGTGTATGGTATCTCTCCTGTGATGTCACTGGTGGATAAACTGGACAGACGTCTGCATGTAGAAAAGAAATTTGAGTGGATTATTTTCAAAATGCCAAATTAAAATGGGGACAGAAAGCAGGAAGATGAACAGCAGCTCTGCAAGCACTTCACGTACATCCTGGCAAAGTATGTTTCAATCTGTTTAGGGGCCACTTTGAGCTGTTCTTTGCACTGGAATGCTGCATATAGGGTGTGGGGAACACCTCTTCATTCCTGTCATGTTTGCCCTTCTATTTTGTCAGTTTAAATTATATATAAAAAAAAAGTGTTTGCAAGTGCAGACAGACATGTACGCACTTGAGATGCTTTTGTTACTTCCTTTTCGACTATATTAGCTCTTGCAGTATGTTGAATATGCAGGTGTTTGCTCAGGAATTTTTATAAGTTAATCTGAAGGTAGTGCAGATGTCAGTTTTGTAGGTATTTTGAAGGTAAAAAGTAGTGCAGATACTTGCTTCTGAAAATAGGGTAAATCTAAATGGTCATTGCAGTTTAAGAAGCTGTAACATTGGCAAAACATTTGTTTTCTTTTGCCATTTTAGTTGCAACTTTCCATTTTGCCATGTAATATGAGAGAGCATGGTCTAATTGAAATTTCATAGGTAGTTGACAATAGTATCATTTATTAAGTTTCTAGAACATATGTATAAACATTTTTGAAGCTGTAGCCTTTCATATACTGGAAGAAAGAATAGGCAAAATTAGTTGGTTGTTGAGGACAGATTTTTTGATTGGTTATTAGCACAGGGTTAATTTCAGTACTTTTAAAACAGCTGCGACCTTTTTGTATTTCCAAAGATGGCATTGTATCTATGGAATATAAAAGCATTTATTTAACATGCAAAACATTCAGCATTTTTTACACCTCCCCCTCCTCCATCTTTGCAACAAATGTTCTGAAATCCCCCTCCTCCATCTTTGCAACAAATGTTCTGAAATGAAGGCTTAGGATCGGAGTAAAAGTTTGTTCTTTCCTATTTCATAAGTCACAACATTCTTAAATTTCAAATGTACTAAGATAAATGCATTGATCACAAGGAAAGATCATCAATGTGGGACTAGGTGAGAAAAACATTCTTGGTAACAGAGCCACAAAAATAAACATAACAAATCAAGAAATGGCAGACCAAGGCAAACCCCATAAAATCACTTCTTTAATACAAATCCAAGTAAAATGTAGATAGGTTACGATAAGCACTTTCGTTTTTATAATAATTTGAGGAAGTTTTTATTATATTAAAGAAGTGATTTTATGAGAATAATCTCTTACACAAATATTGCTTTAGTGATTTAACTCCCTCCTTTACAATTTTTTCAACGATATCAAAAATGACCTAATACTTTATTGATTTAACTCCCTTTACATTTTTTTTATAATTTAAAAACAGCAACAAAAGCATTTTGTAGAGAATGGTGTAGGTAGGGTATGACAGCACATATATACCAAAAAAATGGCAATGAAATGAAGATAAAGAAAAATAATCCCTCATAAAGAAACCCCAGCACTTGTTAGTTTTGTCATACCCATCCATTCCTGATCTAAACTGAGAGATAAGTAGGGTATTTCCACGTATCTAGAATTTCTGCTAGATGATCATGATTTATCAGTTAAAAATAGGAGCACACACTAAACCAGAATACTTTTTATTTTATTAAAATATTTTATTTAGCCAGCTTTACAGCGTATTGCTAATCATGCTGAATGGTAACTATTGGTTCATTCTTTTTTCTTTTTTTTTTTTTTTAATACTTTTAATGCTGATGGTCATACTTTTCAGCTGTCCAGATTTTTGTCTAATATTTTTAATCTGTTCTTAGTAAAAATGTGTGGTTTTCTGGCAAAACACTAAGGATTGAAGTCACAAAATGACAGACATCAGTGTCCAGATTCAGAACAACAATATTTAAAATATGTGCCTATTTTTTTTGCCCTTGTACACTCAATTATTTTTGGCCATATCCAGATTTCTTGAGGTTGAGGGGCATGATGACATAACCCAAAACTTTTTATCTGCACACATTATGAAATCCTTTTCTTTACTTTTTTACAGCATTCCCTCTCTTTTTTACAGAAATTGTGCCTGCTACATCAGCAACAATTTATACTGTGTTTTTATTTCCTGTCTTCTCTTGGGTGATCAGAGCATAATTGCAAGGCAGCTGATTGGCTGTGTATTTGAGGAATACTGTAGCTGCATTGACTTTTAAGTGGAGATCCACACCTTCATTTGGTTGATGTCATTATCGCCACTGCCAGTATAATTCTGTAAAGTGAATGTGAATGAATACCAGAGCAGAAGGGGGAGGGCATCACTGGATGTGACCTGTGTGTATGCCACTATTTAACACTCTCAGGTTCAGAACTATGAAACTTGCAGTCACCAGTTTGGACTATTCTGTACATACATGTAAATTCAATGCATATATTCAAACACCATAAGAAGCTTTCCACCAGGTGTTCTTAGTGGAATAACTATATAAAAATACTCCCCAGATTTGAACAATATGAACCCAGTACTGGCATCAACTGTTAAAAATAATAAAAAACAAAGCTGTCAACTCAAATAAATATCTTAAACTTAGCAAATCAAGTAAAAATCCAATCCAGGATATGTTGTAGTCACAGTTCCTTTATTAGTAAGCACAAATGATCCATTATTAATGCCAGTGTTTCTGTGAGGCTACTGAATCCAGACACTAACACAGAGGTTGTTATGAGGTCTGTAGTGTGGCACACACTGCTGCCCTCAATTGCCATGTGGAAAAGTCTCAAGTGCCACCATCACTTCCTGTCTAGCAGTGTTTGTAGGCAGGGGCAGCTAAATAAATATGGTGCTCTTATTGGAAGACAGGCTGTGTCATCAGCACCCACAACAGAAGTACAACGCTGTGACGACATATGTTATGAGCAGTGATTCTCCACCTAATTCTCCCTTCTGTTTTTGAACAAATGACAGGATCATGACAATTTTTGTTTCACAGGCATTTTTTTGAAGATTCCATTTTATATGTAAAATGAAAACTATTATTAAAATCTTTTTTTCCTATCCCGAATTTCCAGTTGGCACATCCGGTACGAGTCCTTCCTTACTTTTTCACTGCTTGTACAACTAAGAGCAAAGTCAGATCAAGTTCTTTGGATTACCTAACAAAGTAAATTGAGTAATGTTTGATGCTTGTAGTATAATTTACACTAGCAGAAGAAACTTTCCTACCTAAAGAAATTGAACATGCATAGTTTCTTGTGACTGTTTTAAGAACGTTGTTCATGTGCTGTATCTGTACGCATGCTTGCCATCACATCAGTTGTAGCAGTTCATTGGTGGATGCCATTAAATCCAATAAGTTTGTTAATAAAAGAGACTGAACCTACACAAGTGCATAAAGGAGATAATTTGGACAAAGAAGACTATAGAGAGCATTGTTAATAAAGTACTTAATCAAGAAAGTTCAAACTTTAGATGAAACATTGCATCAAGGCCACAACTGTCTGAGTTGGAGGTAGCTCATACTCATGTAAAAGATCCCACAACACTAATAGAAAAAGAGTAGGGGGTCCTTTATATACAAAAAGAACTCTTATTTACAACATGTTTACAAATATTTACAATGTACAAATATAAAGGTATACAAATATATTTATACACATTCATAATTTTTCTTAGTCATACTAAATTTTCTATCTGTATTAAACTTCTGCGCCTTTTTCTATAACCACTATCGGATTTAAATTATTGCTAAAATTTATTTTACCATTAAACGTAATTTAATTTATTTTTTCATTCCATATAACCCATGACAATAACTTTTTATCTATTCTTTTAACATTTTCTTTACTTATGTTATTATAACATCCATATTTAATGATATGTTTATTTTATCCACTACTTTTATATCTTTGAGAAAATTTTGTTTACATAGTTTTCCCTACAGCTTTACTCCTTTTACATTTCAAAAAAACACATGTTCAGTAGTTTTTTCTTCTTATCTTTTTATATAGCATATTTCCTTTTAGTAACAGTCCGTTACCAGTCTCCACAAAAAATCTTGACATTCTACGTGTTACACAATTTGCTTCTTATGTTTATAGCTTTAATTTTTTCATTTGTTAGATTTTTTCATGGTTTTACATAGTAATGTTTTATCTTTGCATTCTTGTGCCATGCTACTTTCTTTTTCTATATCAGTTTTTATTTTCCACCAAAATGTTTTTTCTTGGTAACATTTTATTTTTCTCTTGCTCTTTTTTACCATACCCCAGAATTTATCATATTTATACAATTTTACTACGAATTTCGATAATCTTTTTCATTTACCTACTTTAACACTTTTGTACAAATTAAATGAAGAAGCATATACCACTGGGTTATTTAGCCCTAAACCACCTTCTTCTATTTACATACACAACTCCTCTTTTTACTGGGTTTAATCTATAACCTGCTATAAATGAAAAAAAAAAAATATTTGCAATAATTTCTTTTCAGTACTGTTGGCAATATTAAATATGTTTACGAAGTATGCTTTTTGAATGTATCAAATAAACCTTTTCTTCTGAATGATAATTTACATGTTCTCCAGAAAAGACACGTTCGTATTATTTTTTCTATTGTTTTTCCCATTGAATTCTACTTGCATTTTTTATACCCAACACAAAAATTTCATTAATTGTAAATTATATACCTTTGTCTTTACTACATCACCTAAACCTTTACTTTTTTTCTTTATTTATTTAAAGCCACCCCTATCACCAATAAACACTAATTTTTACAAATTACTTCTTGTAGCCATTGTTTTCAATTGTAATGCCATCTGCATATGTTAACAGAAGCAGAATTCTTAACCCTTTAGGTGTGTTATACCCTGCCTTCTTCATTTTATAATTTGTTTCACATACTATCACATTCATAACTAATGCAAAGAGTGTACAGTTCATTGGGCATCTGTCTTGCACTACTCTTCATAAGCACCTCTTTGTTTAATCAGTCATTTACAAGCTCATAGATTTATAGATAGGTTCATAGATTAATAGTAGGCTAACTGCCTTTGTGAGCCATTTTAAACCTAGCCAGTTATCCCTTGTGAGACTCAAACTGTGCACCTAGTGTTTGTAAGGCAGACACTTTAACCATTAGTTCACCTTCCTAACCCTTTTTTTTTTTTTAGAATTGTTACTTTATTATTACTGTATGCTGACACACATAATTGCTTAACTTTTTCACTGATCTTGCATTCTTTCATAATAAGATTTCATGTTCAATTTTATCAAATGCTTTTCTAAGGCCACTTATGATTTTTGCTTCTTCTCTTCTGTTCATAATATGATGCATGATTTCTCTATCACTAACAATTCTTGACAACCCTACCCCTTTATTACTATATATACTATCTTCCATAAAATTTTCCATTTTAGTTTCAAATGTCTTTTGTATTATTTTCATAAAGATCTCATCATCATTATTATTCAGTACTATTGGTCTCCTGTTTGTCTTCTAGCTTCCTTCTTCCATATGAATTTAAGTATTCTACTATATAATTCTTTATACATACATTTTTTTCTGGCAATCACTTAAATATTTATACATTGCGTATTTATTTGTCCTAAAATTTATCTAGCTCATGTAAAGAAATTTCCTTTTCTAACTCCTTATCTCTCTTTTTGTATGTACTGTCGTACTATGGTGGATGGTGGAGCTTTTCTCCCTGGGCCTCCACTAAAATGGGCTCACCTAGGCTCAACGGACCATCCCGGTAAACAAATGCAATAAATAAATATATTTTTTCTGTAAACATTTTTACTTTCTAGGTTCTTTCACTACCTTTTTTAATTTAAAATATTTCTTGTACATGTACCACACTATTCATAAACTTTTCCAGAGTTATATTTCTTCTTTTGCATTTTTATTTCTCTCATTACCCAGTGGCGGCTGGTGACCTCAAATTAAAGAGGGGCTGCAGGAGACAGCGGAATGGGTGGGGCCAATAGGAAAGGGTGTGGCCAATTATAAAGGGGTGTGGCTTTGCTCAAAACCACAACAACTGGAACTATAATTAAATATGCTGCCCTTGGTGCCAAACCATCATTACGAAAGTCCAATCAAGACAAAATGAAGTGTAGAAGAAAAAATATTTCAATGCATTGGCTACATGACAACTTTAATATATAGATGGAAACACAAAGGTTGTGATGCATGAAAAAATAAATTACTTTTTAAATACATCACTGGAATGCCAGTCAGTCAAGTATATAAAAAAAAAACTAGCAGCACTCAACTCAAACCACTTCTCCTTGCACTGCAGTTCTAATTATAATTTATATTCAGCTTTATAAAATTACCAAGTAACATGCTGAAAGTAGCAATCTCTGTGTGATACCCCCACTTGTAAAAATGTTTCTTATCCAAAAAAGACCTGCCTGATGACAACTATCTACTTGTTTCTTGGGGAAGACATGAACAATGTAAACAATTAACAGCAAACAAGAAACAAGCTCAAGATAAACTGCTTAAAGGATTATTGCACAAGTTATGGACCAAACATGATAGATTGGCATTCTGTTTAGTTTACGGGTAAAGCCTGCAAAGATGACTGCAAGTCTCTAACAAATGTAATAAGCTTCTGAAAATACTGTAATCCTGTCCTTTATTACAAATACTGTCATATGCATTTCAATACCTAAGGCTTATGCGTTATCTAGTTATGTAAATATTCTCTGTATGGCAACAACAAAAAGGCTTTCAGTGTTGGTAATTCTTTAACACTATACTTTTTAAAACTTACTTGCATCTTACAATCTCCGACAAGCTTACCCGATGGTCATTAAAGCATTGCTACTTAAACATAGAGCAACAGGTCACTGCGACAGCATGCATTTTCTGAATAATAAAAAGCATAAATCAAGAGTATAAAAATGACAGAAAACCAGAACATTATGCAAAATCAAGGACAGATGAAAAGCCACGGTTGTACTTGTGGTCTACCTTGGATGGGGGAATACTCTGAACACTTGCACTGCATAACTGCTCCTTGCCTTGCTTGGACACATCCAGAGCCACTACAGTGGGGTGCAACAAGTATGTCACAATTTGAAATGTCTCTGGCTGACAGTGATGGCTCTGACACTCATACCTCATAGCAAAAAATCTGGACAAAGCCATACATAAAGTGGGACACAGGCCCAAAAATAAGGACAATTTTTAAATATTGCTCTTATAAACTTAGAAAGTAGTAGGTCTTGCATTAGTATGCATTTTCTGAAGGGTATGAAATCTAAAACTCAAATATCTGCCATTATTTTCTAACTTCAGTCTTTAATGATTTGCCACTAATTTTCCAGAAAACCGCAATTTTATGAAAAACAGACCAAAATGTGATGCAAAAATATAAAATTGCCACACAATACAGCTGGGAACCTGTCAAAAAAGGGACACCTTTTTAATATTAGTCCTATTAACTTAAGCAGTTGACAACATAAGAGCATCTACATGCATTTCTGAAATAAAAGTAATCTGTAACTCTGATCATTTACAGCTGTATATAATTGTAAACCCTCCACGTTTTCTTCCAAAATTGCCATTTTGCAGAGGGATTATTAGGGGGGAGAGCAGCATCCTGAGCCAAAATTGGGGACAATTGAGAGGTTTGGATATTCCTAATTCTGTAAAGCAAATTATTTGCATGTACCTCTCAACCTCTTAATGCAGGAAATCTGGACAAGGCCAAATATTTTGGGGGAACATACAAAAGTACTAAAAATTGCTCTTGTGTAAACTTAAGACAGTTAATAGAATAACAGGTCTTGCTTTAGCATGCATTTTTCTGAAGGTTATGACGTCTGAAACTCCTTGTCTATCATTTAGTGACTTCATTCCTAAATGATTTTCCAGAAAACCACAAATTTTATGAAGAACAAACCAAAAATAAAAATCTATTCATTCTGCAAAAATCTGGACAGCTGAGAGGTATAGTTCAGCTGGGGTCGTCTTTGAGTTTGCTGCTCTTCCCTCCTCACAAAATCATGGTCGAATGGAGCCTCCCCCCTGCAGCCATTCCAATGTCCCATTCCTTGGTTATTTCGACCCATTTACCATAAACACTGTAATGTGCATACTGCTTTACTTCTGCAATGATCTGGATTTCATTTGAAAGTTTTATTTTGCATTTTACAGCACAAACTTTAATAGATAGCTGCTAAACAAAGCAATGCAGTCTCACAATGAAAATAGACTTGGCATTAAAACGTCTCTTCCCTTGAAACTCACATTCATTGAAACAGAATTGAAACCCATATTCAAAGAAAACGCATGTTGCCAGTGGCAGATAAAGATTAATTTTGGGCTGTTTTCAAAATCATAGGCCCCTTGAACACGAAACATACACGTGCTCTTTGATGCACCTTCCTGATTGTTGTTGTTGTGCCTTTCGGCTTTTCCCGGTTAGGGGTCGCCACAGCGGAACTGCTAATGATTGGCAGTAGATTTTTAAGTGCCGAGTTCCCAGCCCTGATGCACAACCTTCAACGAAGGTACGCCCATTCAAGCATGTCTCCACACAGAAGATGCTCTAGCTGAGAATCGAACAGGACAACGTCTTGTGAGGCGACAACGCTACCGCAGCACCACCACCGCAGTCATACCTTCATACACCTTCCTGATTGTATTAAATTATTTTCCTTTTACAATACAGTACAGTTGTTAGAGGGCATTTTTAAATTTATTGTTTTGAACATTTTTCCAATAAACAACGAAACAAAATGCATGCACCAATAATGACAAAACTGCCCAATTCAGAACATTTCCATCATAAAAAAAGTCTACACAGTCCACAGTATCAGTAAATATGTGCATTCTGAAGAAATAAGTCATCTAAATAATTCCACATTAAAGAAATCTGTAACTAATGAAGAGGTTGCTGGTAGCAAACAACTTTATATGTCATTGTTTCATCTACAGATAAAGTGCCTGTTGCCCTTAAAGTAATACTTGCGCACTAACCATACTTACAATAACACACACCACCTCTACTACCATGGGGTTTAAAATGTGTTATAACCATATGTTTAACCCAAAATTCTGTTAAGTTAAAATAAATTATCTGTTTATTGAATTACTTTAAAACTTACTACATTAAAACATTAAATACAATCTACAAAGTGTGACCAACAATCAACATTACTGACTAGCCCATTTACCCCATAATTTGCTTTAATTTCAAAATACAGGTTATATTCGTAGTTTCATTTAAGCCCGGTGGCTCTGTTGCATCTAATTTCAGTTGCCATCTCAGTTCCGTAACATCTAAATGCAATTCAGCTGTTTTCCCTTGGGAATCCATTACAGATTGGTCAACAACTGAAAACTTGAACTATGATCATTATACTCTTTAATATGCCTATATAATGCATTTGTGATCTTAGCTTTCCTTATGTCGTAGACATGCTCACTAATCCCGTTCTTAAAAAGCCTACTGGTCTTGCCGCTATAAAAAGCCTGACATTTTTGACAGCCAAATAAACTATGTTGCAGCTGTTACAATTATAATGTCCATTAATACGAATATTGTTGCCATTTACTTTAAACCTGTCCTTAGTTACAGGAGGTTTAAAGTAAATGGCAACAATATTCGTATTACTTTAACAAAGTGTTTTTAAGCTAATTAATTGTATGACATCATTAATTTGCAACAAGGTTATTTAAGGGCTGGGTTGTTCTTGTATTACTGTTCTGAAGAAGTCCCTACCAAGGGAAGAAAGCGCTTAACCAGAAATAAATTCAATCTTCTTGATTTGTGACTGGTGTCCGAGTGCTGGTTCTGCTGGTTATAAACTTAGAAAATTGCTAGAATAAAAGGTTTTGTGTTACCATGTACTTTCTGAAGAATATAAAGTCTGAAATTCAAATGCCTGTTATTTTTATTTAACATTTGTTAACCAGGAAAGTCTGACTTGGAACAAAAGCCAATTTTCAGCAGAGCAGGAAGAAACACTCCAGACACATGCTCTTTATAAGATGGGAGGACATGCAGACTCCACACCAAAGGCACCCCAACCAAGAATCAAACCAGAGAACCTGTAGCTGTCAGGCAACAATGCTACCAGTGCACCACAGCACTACTGACTTTGCAAGGAAAAACAAACGCACAGAAACCACAGATTTTATGTGGAACAGAACAAATATGAGGCAAACATCTGTTAATTTTTTACAAATGGTGGTGGGTAGGGAATTCAGGCCCTTGCCACCTGCACCCAAGGTACTGTGTTCAAGCCTGTGTATTCTCTACCCACCACGATGTCTTCTCTCTAGCCACCAGTATATAGCAACTGGGGCATTTTACACACAGACACACACTACCTGAAGCACCCCGGTAGGTGATCCAGTCTTCCGTTCCACACTGCACCTAATCCAGTCATTCTCCCTGAAAACAAGCTCCTCTGTAATCCTCTTCTGTTCCACACACTACTGCAATAATCCCCCTCTGAAAGCAAGCTCCTTTGTAGTCCTGCTGCACAAGCAGCTGGTTTCCAAAGTGCGCTCCCATGTAGTCTTCTCCTCCTCAGCCCGCACATGCTAATGACCGGTTTCCGGTTTGGCTTGACTCTGGAGAGTAGGCTGGAGGCTCCAGCTTGCCGATGATGCAGTCCGGTTTCCTTTTTGTATGTGCAGTCATCACTGTACAAACGTCTGGGCCGGCAGGGCAGAGATGCCTTTCTCCTCTATCCAGGCTGCCTAACATAGCAGTCTGGAGTTCTCCGAGTACCCAGTAACTCCACGCACGCATGCGTGGAGTTCCGGGACTCGCAATTTTTTTTTTTTTTTTTTTTTTTTTTTAATTTTCCTGTACAGTTGGGGGGATTTTCTTCTTTCTTTCTTTTGTACAGGTGTGTGTGTGTGTTTGGGGGGGGCTGCAGTCCTATAGCATGAGCCGCCTCTGCATTACACTACCATCCTCCTTTACTAATCTGCTTAAGTAACACAGTAATTCTATTTTTTCTTTTAAAAATATATTTGCTTGTATAACAATTCTTGTATTTTTTTCTTTATTTCTTGTAATATTTCTTTGTCAAAGCACTTTTTATCATTTTGTAATCTTCCAATGCATTGTTAAATGTTTTTATATTTTCTCTGTTTTACTCATGCCATATTGCCACTGTAAAAAAAAAATGACCTTTACACAACTGTATTACTAATCTTTCCTTCTTCATTTCATGCTTTCTCATGTATCCTTTTATTACTTTGCCTATTTTTATATTTTCCTTGTATTTCTATATCTCTAGCTATATTGCAAGATTATCAGAAAGTTCTGTTTCAACTATCCCCCTGTCTTATAACTAAATTTTCTAATACTATAAAATAATCTACTTCAGTTCTATACCTCCCCTTTTTGGAAGTCTATGAATTTTTGTCCCAAAATTTTAACTTGGCATATCTTATAACTTCTAACATTTTTCTTGTATTATTTCCTTTCTTTTGGGCGGCGCAGTGGTGCAGCGGTTAATGCTGTCGCCTCACAGCAAGAGGTTCTGCGGTTCGATTCTCGGCTGGGGTGCCTTCTGTGTGGAGTTTGCATGTTCTCGTTGGTTTCCTCCCACATTCTAAAGACATGCTTCTGGAGCATTTCTCCCAGGGCCTCTGCTGAAAACAGGATCTGTGGAACCTAGTCGGACTTTCCCGGTCAACAAATGTTAAATAAAAAAATAAAAATAAAATTCTTTTTAACGCTTGCCTCTTAAATCACAGGCTGTTATAATATTCATATTTATTACTAATTTTCTAAAATCTGATGAAGCTTTTCCTTTCTTTACAATTAGTATAAATACATAATGCTGTAATGTGATATACTTTCCATTTTAAATCTACTGTGCTTAATCTTCCTATTTTTGCAAAAGTTGTATCTAATATCTGTACTGTATTTCTACAGAATATGGCTATTCCAGAACATCTCTCATTTCACAAATCCCAGACTATCTTTCCTCCCCATAGTTAGTGTTTTGTAAATTTTATTATTTTAATTGTATTAAAAGACAGGATTTTTAACATCTATATCACGTGTATTATGCTACTCCAAATCTCCATTCTTCTTACTATATTCTTAATACTATTCACATTTACAGAGAGGGCTGTAAAATTTTTATTTTCCCTTTTACTTAGATTCATGACTTTATAAGGTCATAGCTAATTATGAGGCTAGCTGCCGTAATGGGTCATTCTAAGCCTAGCCAATTTCCCTCCCAAAGGTAAGAATCAAATACTGTACCTTGCTCCTCTGAGTCAAACACCTTGACCATTATACCAACCCCTGACCATTAGTTGTATATATTCTTTCATCCATTTCCTTCCATATTTTGTACTTGTTTCTTTACATTTTCTTTTTACCCTTTTGCCAATAGAATTCTTTTTTTTATTTACTATTTTCCAGTATGTCATTTTCCACTAATTTCAGAGCCTTCTTCTATGTCCTCTATATTTTTTCTCATCTAATTTTTCGTCTATTTCTACTACTACTAAATTACTTCTCTTTTTCCTTACTCATTGTCATTTTTATAACCCATCCATAAATATTCATTTTTGTTGCATTAAAAATTTTCAATTCACATTTTTTGCATCATATTTCATTTTCAGTTACTTATTCCTTCTTTCCCAAAAACATGTTTTGGGTTGTCCCCAGTATTTTACAACACCCATATTCCCCTCCACATTTATCGTGCTTGTTGTATACATATATCTATTTCTGTCTTTGTTACAATCCCATCTGCCACTCCATAAACCCCTTTTTTCATAAATGTTTGCAATGCCCAGTAGTACTTTATGTACAGTTTTCAAATGTCCTTTCAACGTCTCTCTCACAACCTCTGCTCAAAATCGTACATGAAATTTCATTTTTGTTTCCCTGTTAAATGCTTCTATCACATAGAAACCAAGGGTTAGTCTTTTTTTCATATTCTCCAGGAAAAGTTTCCATTGGAAAAAAAGTCTCAAATATGATGTCACAAAAATGTCTGTTAATAAGAAGTGCTTTTATCTCATGTATATTTACACCCAAAGGAGTTACCAAATTGTCCCACACTTCATACCTGTTTCTTTTTCTTCTTTATTTTGAATCCTTGCCACATATTTCCATTTTTCATTTTCTTCTGCCTTTTCTTTTCTGCTACTCCCCTTTGCCTTCTTAACTTTCTCTGCATATGTTTTCTTTTCCATATCAACACCTATTCTTCAGGATTCAATTTGCATCCAACTTTCTGTATTTTCTTCATAACATACCCCCAGGAAATGTCTCCGTTTTGTGGCTCACTCTGCATCACTATTTCTTTAATTACATCACCCCGCAACCCTCCTGACTGCAGGGCTTTAATTATAAGTCTGTCATTTGCCAACTCATCTTCATCGAAACAGATTTGCCTGAAATATCTCCTCAGAAGACTGCATGCATTTTCCGATGTTCTTCGTGTTTCACTGTTGCAGTCATTACGTTTGGGTTATCTGCTTGCAGGTAGCCCTCAGTCGGCCTGATTATCAATGTTTTGGGTCCTGCATTGGTTGCTGTTTCATCTTCCATGACGTCAGGTAGTCAGGGGTATAAAGCATGCAGCCGATGCCTTTACATCAGTCTTTCTTGCTGCGCGGTCCCAGAAGCAGCAGCAGCAGTTAGCAAGTGCCGGTCGGCAGACTCCTGAAATTTTCGTTTTCGAGTTTCAGATACGAAGTCTTCAACTAAGCTAAGTACCCCGTTGGGGAACCTTTTTCTTGCTCCAAACCTGTGTCAGTAAAAGTTAACAATTGTATTTCTTGTGGAAAGCAAATACCTCATAAAGATTTTCATTTGTACTGCATTCCTTGCTTAGGCCCAGACCACGACGTACCTCGCTGTCGGTTTTGTGCCTTATTCAAACCTCAGACTATTCGTCTGTTCATTTTCGCATCTAAATATTTTGGTACTCAGTTCAATTATCCAGAAATGGCTTTGGTAAGCCACCCGACTACCGACATTCCGAAAACATGCAAAGATAAAAAGAGACAGACCACATAGGTCCAAAGCTGCCAACGACACTTCTTCTAAGCTAGTCGATAGTTCGCCAGTACTCAGGTGTTTTCACAGTCCCTGATACCCGCTAATTCAGATTCGAAGGCTTCTACTGAGACCCATTCAGAGTCCGGTATGCCGCAAGATGCTTCTTCGAATGTGGAACCTGTGGATGTCTCTACCTTGGATGGGTCCGGAGCCGCTGTGCAGGCACCGGCTTCTGAGGGTGTATTAAGGCCTACTGACTTGCATATTAAACCGATACCATCTTCTTCAAGGCCTAAAACGTGATCCATGCCTAGAAAAACGATGCCCAGACTGCATGATCAGACCCCTATGCCTAAAAAAAAAATAAGAATGGCTGAAGACCTTATTACTCTAATCAGGGGAAGCCACCTAGAACAGATTTTCCTTCTGATTCTTCTGATCAGGATCCTGAAATTTCTGTTTCTCTGATGACCAGGAGTTGCCCTTATCTACCTATGAGGATTGTGATGCAGAGGACTCAATTCCCTCTGCTTCCACTCCAGAGGATTTCTCTTTTGGTGAAACTTTGCATACTCGTAGGGAGCATTTCTGCTAGGAATGCCAGGATTACTCTGACTCCAAAAAGAGGCTTAGGGAATTCTTACTCCTACCTCAACACAGGCTTTTAGCTATCCCTCCTGCACTGGACATTGTAGATGATGCCTTCTTGGAATCTAGCGGCCCCTGAGACTTTGCCTCAGTCTCCCAGAAAACCTGACCAGTGTTACAGAGTACCTGACTCTCACAAGTTCCTCTCTAAGAATCCTACTTCGGATCTTGAGACCATTTCAGAGGGACCCAAAGGCATTAAGGCTACTACTGCCAAAAACCTTACTCCCTCTGATAGAGATGCCAGAGCCCTGGACAGATGGGTTAAGAAGGTATACACCTCTGCAACTTTGGTCATTAGAGCCTTAAACTGCCAGTTTCATATGTTAAAGTATCAGCAGCATATTATTGGATTGCTTAAACAGAAAATTATGTTGATTCCTGATTGTGCTTAAAATAAAGTATCACAGGATTTAATGCATTCTGCTGAACAAGTTAGAAATATACTTTGCAATGTGGTTGTAATTCATTAGAGGCATCTTGCAGGGCTGCTGTCACTGGGTCTGTACTTAGAAGGCATGCTTGACTTAAGGCGCAATCTTTGCCAGATTCATGTTAAAGCTAAATTACTGGATGCTCCCTTAAACCAAGGCCGCCTGTTTGGCAACAAAGCAAAAGTAGTACTTAAAAAGATGGAGGAAAAAGCTAAATCTGTGCAAACTGTTAGATTTCCTGCGAGTACAACCTCCCAGATTTAGTAGGCACTGGCCTTCTAAGAATTGGTCCTTTCCTGCCTCTTCCAGGCCTTGTCAGTCCAAACCCAGAACCAGCAGACCACCCAGGCTTCAGTCCCAAGCTACTCACAGGCCTAAGCCATGGGGGGCTCCCACTTCCAACGCTGGGAGTAGTAAGAAACCCCCCTATGGTAAACTGTCACAATGGCTTAACTTTAAACTTTCCAAGCCCTGCTCAACTGACCGTTCCTTTAGGGGGAAAGATCGCCCTGCATGCAAAAAACTGGGAACTCATTACCCAAGACAAATGGGTTTTAAATATAGTTTGCAAAGGATACAGATTCCACTTCCACTCCTTAACAGCCCCAAACGGTTGGCCAGACCTACCCACAAATCAGTGGGCAGAGGCTCAAAAGCAAGTTCTCTCTCTTCTAAGCATCAGGGCTATTAAGCCTGTCCCAGAAGAATGGGGGCAAGGTTTCTACTCAAGACTTTTCCTTGTACCCAGAAAAGACAATTCCTGGTATCCTATCCTGGACCTGTCTATCCTAAACACTTTTTTGGTAATCCCAAAATTCAAAATGCTAACCCTTCATCAGCTGCTTCCTATGCTAGGCAAAAATGCCTGGTTGGCAACACTGGATTTAAAGGAAGCCTACCTGCACATCCCAATAAGGGAATCTTGCAGAAGATACCTACGCTTCAGAGCAGTTCTCTGCACTACCCTTTGTGAATACCCTGGGTGCAGTAGATAAGCCAAAGTGCTTAACTCCAGTCATTGCATTTTGCAGACAAAGAAATATTCAAATATACCCATACCTGGACGATTGTCTAATTCAGGCAGAAAGCATTTGTAAAGAATTTACTAACTTCTCTGGGGTACACCATAAACGAAAATAAGTCACATCTAGTACCCTACCAACAAATTGTATTCGTGGGAGCAAGCTTGAATACCACTTCCCCCTCACGCCAGAGAAACAAGTTAATTTGACAGCCTACTTCAAATGCGTCTTTATCACGTTATCGAAAGTTTACTTAATTAAATCAATAAAGGTTGAACTTTGATTAAGTAAAACATCGAATAACGTAAAAAAAAAAAAAAAAACAAATAAAAAAAAAAAAAAACTAAATGGCACCCCCCACCCCCCCTACTTAAATATACCAACTCCGAGACCGCACTACATTGAGGTAAATGGAAATATACCCTTATGGAGATTTCCGTTGCTTGCACGATATTCTTCACTTTTGATATTGTCATGGCGACAATATCAGACTCTATATTGTCAGCTTATGGCAACATGAAGTAGACCCCTTCAAACTACTGGCCACAAAGACTCGGCTATCTGCAAGGAAAATACTGCAAGCCCTGGGGTTCATGGCTTCTTGCATTCTACTAATTCCGTATGCAAGACTGCATATGAGGAAACTACAATGGTATCTAAAAAGCCTATGGTGTCAACATTCTCAGGGCCTAGAATCAATGATTCCTATCGTACCTTGTCTAAAGACAGAGTTCCTTTGGTGGGCAGAGGCCTGCCACCAAAACAAGGGACTGCCATTCACTCTACCCCCTGCCATCCAAACCTTAACAGCAGACTCATCAGACTATGCTTGGGGGGCTCACTTGGCAGGGCAGTGCATTCAGGGCAAATGGAACCAGAGTCAAATGTACCTGTATATCAATCAAAAAGAAATGTTAGCTGTACAGAATGCTCTGACAGCCTTCAAAGACCACATTCTTCCAGGACTTTTATTGGTAAAGACGGACCATACCATTGTTATGTGGTACATAAACAAGCAGGGGGAAACCCATTCATACCCCCTCTGCAGACTAGCCATGGCTCTGTGGAACACAGCCTTCAGCAACCGAGTGCACCTACAAGCTCAATTCCTGCCAGGCAAGCTAAGTACACTGGCAGACGATCTAATCAGAAATCTCATGGACCCACACGAGTGGAAACTGGAACCAAAGATATTCAACATTTTGAGAATCAAATGGGGGAGCCCAGAGATGGACCTGTTTGCCTCCCCTCAGAGCTACCAATTGGACAAATTCTGCACAAGGACTTCCCACAGACAAGCTTAGAAAGTGGATGCCCTGTCCTTCAGCTGGGAAAACCTATCCGTTTATGCCTTTCCCCCTCTACCTCTCCTCTCCAAAGTGCTACTAAAGATCAAACAGGACAAACCAAGGACAATACTTAGTGCTCCAGACCGGCCACGCCAACACTGGTACCCCCTATTGCGCAGTGTCACTTCTGGCACCATGGCATCTGCCTCAGTCCCAGCAGGAGGGCCAGATTCTGCACCCACAGCTTCAAACCCTGAACCTTGCAGCTTGGCTAATTATATGACCTCTCCTTTACCATACCTCAGTAAGCAAGTGACTGATGTCATTCTGGAGGCAAGGAGGCCTAGTACTAGAAAATCCTATGCTGAAGAATGGAAGAGATTCTGTTCTTGGAGCCAAACTCAGGGGATGGACACAACTGTGTCCAATTTATCGCTCATTCTTCAATACTTAACTGAGATGCTTCACAAGGGCCTTTTCTTTTCTTCCATCAAAATTCATGCCTCCACCATCTCAGCTCACTATAATACAGAGCCACCCCTCTTCTCTCATCCACTGCTGAAGCAATTTCTCAGAGGGGCCAAAAACTTAAGCCCAACCAGGAGAGCCCCTACTCCAGCCTGGGACCTTAACTTTTATTGGAAAAGCTCACTCTACCTCCCTTTGAGCCAGCTGCAAATGCAGAGTTGAAATTCCTTTCTCGGAAAATAGCCATCACGTCAGCAAAAAGGGTGTCTGAATTACAGGCCCTCATGGCAGTGGAGTCTTTCATCACCTTTCATGTGGACAGGGTGTCCCTCGGGACCAATCCCTCCTTTTATGCCCAAGGTGGTATCCAGTGTGGCCCTTAAGCAGTCCATTTATTTGCCAACTTCCTTTTCTAATCCACAGAACAAAGGAGAACGAATACTGCACTCCTTGGATGTGCATAGACAACTTAGATTTTACTTGGACAGGACTAAGCCTCTCAAGAAATCTGAACAGCTGCTGGTTGCATTTGCTGCAGGGGCAGAGGGGGAAGGCCATTTCAAAGCAAACCATTTCTAAGTGGATAGGCCATTGCATTCATTTTTGCTTTAAGCATCATGGAAAACGTACTCCACAGGGGATAAGACCACATTCAACCAGGGCTGCATCTACCTCTGCAGCCTTTCTCACCTGGAGTTCTGTACATACCTTCACCAAGCATTACCACTTGCCATTTTTTTCTAAATCCAGAGTTGGTTTTGCCACTGCAGTCTTGCAGGGCCTTATTAGCTGGTCCTAATGCTCTCAAACGTCTTCCTCCCTTTGTTAGCTTTGGGAATCTACCCAAATGTAATGACTGCAACAGTGAAACATGAAGAATGTAGCACAGTTGTGTACGCTTACCATAAATGTAGATGTTCGAGTGTATTCGCTGTTGTAGTCCAGGTTACCCTTAACTATACCTCTATTCTTGCTTGCTATGCCTAAAGCTTTCTGGTGTATTTGCTTTTTGTTGGAGGTGTAACCTTGTAAATAATTGCTTCCCATTATTGGGGCACCTGGCATCTGTGACAAGCAAAACTAATGTAATGGTGTTGGCTGCATGCTTTGTACCCCTGACTACCTGATGTCATGGAAGATGAGACCGCAGCCGACGCAGGACCCAAGACTTTGATAATCAGGCTGACCGAGGGCTACCTGCAAGCAGATGACCCAAATGTAATGACTGCAACAGTGAATACATTTGAACATCTACATTTATGGGAATTGTACACAACTGTACTGTCTCAATATTGGCTTTCTTCTCCATTTCTGTTGCTACTCCATCTGCCTTCCTGGTTCTCCAGGTCGCCTCTGTGCCTGGAATGGGACCAGGAAGTGCTCTTACAAAATGGGGTCCACTTGAAATAATGACAAGTAGGGGAAGGTTCCCTAGTCAGTATCAATACTACCCTGGGTCTCTCCTTTATTCTGCCTGCCTCTTGATTACTTGTATGCAGAATATAATGGCTAAAACCTACCATGGGAATATAAAGCTAGGCTTTTTAGACTCCTCACAGATCAACAGCCTAGTAAATACCTATGAAAATACTTGCACTTACCCCTTTTAAAAAAGGACTGATCGTCTTACTTTTGGAAGACAAGTTATTACGTGGAACATTAAGGGAGGCAAATGGATGGTTGGAGGTGAATGTTTTTCTGTTCAATTTTTCCTGGTTGGACGAGTGTTGAGTTTTGATTAGTCTGGAATTTACACAGAAGGTCTTAAAGCATAGCCTCTGTCATGGAAAAGTGTTTAGAGACTGAATATTTACTTTCTACAATGTGTGTATCTAACTAGCTAAGAAACTAGTGTTTTGATACTTCATATTTGGGCATTTCTGTAGAGAATCTGCCACATTTCTTTGGGCTAATTTTACTTCTTCAGCATAGCTATAACCAGACAGTACCACTTTTGCCTGCAGACAGTGCCCCCTTCACATGTCACAGTGTTTACTGCTGATGCTTAACTGGCAAAACATTACACCTAAAATGTGACAGGAAATTTGTCCAAGTAAAAAAAGGTAAAAATCAATAAAGATCCAGTTTTGAAAAGTCCTTAAATTCAAAACATTTTTCACTATCACATCACATACTGTCTAAAAAGATACCTATAAATACATGGTAGAGTCTGAGAAAGCTGGCATCGTATGGAATGGGCGTAGAATTGTACTGGTGTTAACTAGTTTTAGACACAAGTCATTACAGCATAACTCATGAAAAGAAAGATCACATCAGCTGGTGCAGTATATGTTACAACAGAAATCCTTGTACATGTGCCGTAACATTTAAGCAGTTCAGCCATTAAGTCCCCCCACCGAACAGACAGAATCTATGCACAGTACTGAAATAAAATATCTCAAAATAAACTGCAAAATGGTGCAGTGCCTAAAATAATGCCATTCCAGAACCTGAAATTTTTACTGTTGCTAAAATAGACAGTAAAGAAGAAAGTTACCAAAAGTAAGTTGTAAAATCTTTCATCAGTACAAGTGTTTTACATTTCTCACAGACGCATTTCAGGATCCTGCCTCAACTTTTACTGTCATTCTGTTAACTTTGGCATGTTCCAATGTTGTATCATACGTCAAGGATAATGATAATGGCTGGTTAGTGTCTACAGGAGGAATGAAAGGGTTAGAATTGTTTGCATCTCCAGATGCTGGAAGAATCATTAGCAAAATCTTAGGTATGTATTGTGACATATCTGTGATAGATCCTGGTTCAGCTTCTAGTGAGGGGGGAGTGTGGTAACCACAGAGTCAGGTGACCAGATGTGATGTCATTCTATAGCCAGCACTGAAATGATTTTAGATATTAGTGAGCGATGTGATGGGGACACTCAGCACTCTTATTGGAAATGACAACAAAGATGCTTGTCCACTTCATCTTGCCTTGCTTTAGAAAGTAACCAGGGAGTAGTAATCCTTCAGTCATTTAGGAAAAAGTAGTGAAAGTAGTGAGACTAGTTAAATATTGTTTTTTTCTGAATTTCTCTGAATCTTTCCTTCTGTGTTATTTTTTATATTTCCTGTGAATTGAAACTTTGGTGTTTATTGTAAAGAGATATTCAGTATTTTCATGTTTTCTATTTTATTGTTTATTAAATATATCTATACCTTTTCATTGTGGCTAGTGTTTTAGAAAATATATTAACCCTTGAGAGTAATTGAATGTATTTGGTGGCACTATGGTTTCATGCTCCTGAAGTATTGCCACTTGGTTAATGCTACCATTTGCATAGGTATTAATTTTATTAAGAGTAATAGAGTACCCTGGTAAGAGCCTTAAAGTAGCTGGCTGGTGGTAGTCAAATCTACCTTAAAGTCTGGGTGGAGGTGGCACAGCTGTTAAATCTGTGCCAGCCTTTCCCACGTGTATGTGTGAAAATCAAATCTCAAAGAGCATGTGTGCCATCTGCTTGGAACAGGAACACAAAGAACTGGTTTCTGAGGAAAGAAATGCGGAGTCTTATTTGGGACATGGTAATGAAAACCCAGCTCCATTTTGCTCTTAAGGGAAATTGTGCTTAGTGCAAAGAGCTGCATTTGAAAATACTGTGTATATCCATTTTTGTTGCAAGTTCATGTCCCACACCAATGTCCGTAGTGAGGATTAAGACTCCTTGATTACTGGTAAAGAGGAAGGACATCACACATTTGTGAGCAGTGGTATGCATATTTGATTGTCTGTAGCCGGTAAGCAGTTGTCCGTAAAAGTGTGTTTACTCTAAGCAGCCGCAAGGTAAACATAGAGTTTCATTTTTCACAGCAGTTTTATTTGTGTTTGTTAGTTTAGTTTAGTCAGGGAAAGCAGTCAAAGATGTCAGCAGAGGATTATGGCAAGCTGACAGTGAACCAGTTGACTAAGGTGTGTAAATCCAAAGGACTGGTGCATGCCAACCTGACTAAAAAGAAAATTATTTCAACCTTAATCACAGCTGCAGCACAAACCAGCAACCAGGAGGACAACCAGTCTGGTGATGGGGATGTGCAGCAATCAAACAGGACTTCACCATTTCCTCAGTGGATTTAAAAACCTGTCTGTAGCTAAAGACTTGAACTGGAGGCCAAACGTTTGGAATGACGTTTGGAATGAGAATCTGCAGCGAGACTGTGGCATTTGGAGGCCGAAGAAAATGAGTAGCAGCATCAACATGAGAGGGGCATGCTGACTGTTCGACAGGAGCATGGAGATAATGGGGAAGGGAATAATTGAATCCCAGGTCCCAACAAAGGTCAGTAAATTTCTTTCACAGTATAAAGAAGGTGAAAATTGTTAGTTTTAGTAATATATTTGAAAGAATATGTAAACAGTATAATGTTGACCCAAGGGCTGTGGGTATGGTTCCTGACCCCCCCCCCCCCCCTTACTCCATGGTAAATCTGTAACTGATGTTTGCAAATTGTCTGATACTGATTGTTTAAATTAAGACAAGGTTAAACGAAGTGTTTATTGGAATGCTTTAAGTTAATACCGGAGGCTTACAGAAAAAGGTTTCATGAGCATAGATGTAAGGCAGATGAAAGTATGTGATTATGTTGCTGAACTAAACACTTGTTTTCATAGGTGGATGAGTGGGTGTCAGGTCACCACTTTTGAAAGGCTGGCAGACCTTTTGGTGAGGGAACAAGCCCCTGAGGGTGGGCTAGAAGGTGAGGTAGTACAGCAGTTGGTAGCACCCAGAGCCTGCTGTCTGGCACTTCTAGCCACAGCCCATGTACTTCCTTTTGCAGGTCATATGGGCATAAAGCATACCAAGATACATATTATGCAGAGCTTTTATTGACCTGTGATTGCAAGGGGATGTGAAGTACAGTTGTGTACACTTACCATAAATGTAGATGTTCAAGTGTATTCACTGTTGCAGTCATTACATTTGGGTAATCCTGCTGGCAGGTTACCCTCAGTCAGCCTGAATTCCAAAGTCTTGGGTCCTGCGTTGGTTGCTGTTGCCTCTTCCCTGACGTCAGGTCGTCAGGGGTATAAAAGATGCAGCCGACGCCATTTTCTTCAGTTTTTCTTGCCCCAGATGTCAGGTGCCTTCTAAAGGGTAGCCAAAATTTTATATGGATATATATATATATATATATATATATATATATATATATATATATATACATGCATCAGTATAAACTTTACCTTCATCTACAAGCAAATACACTACATAGGTTGTATAAATCAGAAAAGGAAAGATAAGTTCCAGCAGAAGTAAGGGGGATGGCGTGTGTAACCTGGACTGCAACAGTGAATACACTCTAACATCTACATTTATGGTAAGTGTACACAACTGTACTATGTTCTTCGTGTTTCACTGTTGCAGTCATTACATTTGGATAGAGTCCCCAAAGCTATGGTTGGGAGGCTGGAGCTAAACAGCATTAGGAGTAGCTATGAGGCCCTGCAGAACTGCAGTGGCAAAGCCTGCCCTGGATTTAGAGTAAAGTGGCAGATGATGGTGCTTTGTAAAGGTGTGCACTGAACTCCAAGTAGCAGCCTGTAAAATGTCTTTGGTTGGTACAACCCTGAGAAAGGCTGCTGAAGTGGCTGCAGCTCTGGTTGAATGTGGCCTAATGCCCTTAGGCACTGGCTTGCCATGCTGTAAACAGCAGAAACGAATGCAGTGGCCTCTCCACTTTGAAACAGTCTGCTTGGAGATGGCTTTTCCTTGTGATCCTGCAGCATGTGCCACTAGTAATTGTTCTGTCTTCCTGAAAACTTTAGTTCTGCCCAAATAGAATCTAAGCGGTCTGTGTACATCCAAAGAATGCAGAATTCTCTCCCCCTTGTTCTGTGGATTTGCATAAAAAGTTGGCAAATGAATAGTTTGGTTAAGGGCCACACTGGACACCACCTTAGGCATAAATGTTGGGTTTGTCTTCAGAGAGACCTTGTCTGGATAAAAAATGATAAAAGGTTCCACAGCCATGTGTGCCTGTAGCTCTGATACTAGTCTTGCAGAAGTTATTGCTAGGAGCAGAGGTGTTTTCCAAGATAAAAACTTTATATCAGCAGGTATTGGTGATCTCCTTGGAGGCCTTAAATTTTTGGCTCCTCTGAGGTACTGCCTTAATAAAGGATGAGAAAAGATTGGTGACTCTGTATTGTATTGAGCTGAAATGGCAGAGGCATGAATTTTAATTGATGAAAAAGAAGCCTTTGTCCAGCATCTCAGTTAAGTATTGCAAAATCTGAGGAATATTTGGTACAGCTGTAGCAGTTCCTTGTGCCTGGTTCCAAGCACAAAATCTCTTCCATTTTCCAGCATAAGATTTCCTAGTACTAGGCCTTCTGGCTTCCAAAATGACATCCATCACAGCTTTACTGAGAGGTGTGCTTTGTATGGCTACATTATCCGCCATACTGCCAGGTTTAGAGTCCTGAGTTGGCTGTGCAGGATCTGATTGTTTTGTTGGGATAATAGATGAGGTATTTGAGGTAAGGTACAAGCAGGGCATTGAGAAAGGTTCTTTAAGATCGGATACCAGTACTGGCAGGGCCAGTCTGGGGCAATCAGTATCATCCTTTGCTTCTCCTGTCTGACCTTTAGGAGTACCTTGGGGAGGAGAGGCAGTGGAGGAAATGCGTATACTGATAAGTTTTTCCAGTTGAAAGATAAGGCGTCCACTTTCCATGCTCATCTGTGATAAGTCCTTGTGCAGAATCTTTTTAGTTGGTAGTTGAGGGGAGCCAAATAGATCTATGTCCGGGCATCCTCATTTCCTTGTTATCATGCTGAAGACTTGTGGATCTAGCTGCCACTCATGGGGATCCATGAGGTTTCTGCTTAGTTTGTCTGCCAGAGTATTTTCCTTTCCTGGCAGGAATTGTGCCTGCAGATGAACTTGGTAAGTCAATGCTGTGTCCCACAAAGCCATGGCTAGTCTGCAAAGGGGGTAAGAATGTGTGCCCCCCCCTGCTTGTTTATACACCACATGACTGTGGTGTTGTCTGTCTTTATCAGCAGCTGTCCTGGATGAAGTAGGTCCTTGAAGGCTGTCAGGGCATTTTGAACAGCTAGCATCTCTTTTTGATTGATATGTAGATGCATTTGGTTTGCGGGCCATGTTCCCTGAATGCATCTTCCTGTCATGTGGGCCCCCCAGGTGTAATCTGATGCATCCGTTGTTAGGTTCTCTTGGCTGGAGGTAATGTGAATGGCTGTCCCTTGTTTTGGTGACAAGCCTTCGCCCACCATTGAAACTCCTGTTGCAGGCAGGGAATGAGAGTAATCATTGTTTCCAGGCTGTGGCAATGTTGCGTCCAGACACTTTTTAGGTACCATTGAAGTTTCTTCATATGTAGTCTTGCATATGGAATTAGTAGGATGCAGGATGCCATGAAGCCCAAAGCCTGCAGAATTTTTCTTGCAGATAACTGGGCCTTTGTTGCCAATATTTTGAAATAGGTAGTCAGTTGCCTTTGTTTGTCTGGCTTGAGATAAGCCATCTGGGCAGTTGTATTTAAGCTTGCACCCAGGAATATTATCTTTTGAGAGGGTACTAGTTTTGATTTCTTTTCGTTGACTATGTACCCTAGGCATGTTAAAAGTCTTTTCACGAACGCCAGATGCTGTAGTAGAATGTCCTTGTTCTCTGCTTGAATTAGGCAGTCATCCAAGTAAGGATATATTTGTATTCCTCTTTGTCTGCAGAATGCAATTACTGGTACCAGGCATTTTGTAAAGACCCTGGGCGCAGTAGATAAGCCAAAGGGCAGTGCAGAGAATTGGTAATGCATTGAGCCAGCCTTGAATCTGAGGTATCTTCTGCATGGTTGCTTCATTGGGACATGCAGGTATGCCTCTCTTAGGTCTAAAGTCATGAGCCAAGCCTTCTTGCCCAGCATGGGCAGAAGCTGTTGCAAGGTCAACATTTTGACTTTTGGTATATCCAGGAATGTGTTTAGAATAGATAGGTCCAGTATTGGTCTCCAGGCTTTGTCCTTTCTGTGTACCAAGAACAATCTTGAGTAAAGTCCTTGTCCCTGCTCTTGCTCTGGTACTTGTTGAATGGCCCCCATGTCCATGAGGGATGAGACTTGTTTTTGTGCTTCTGCCCATTGATTTTTTGGCAGATCTGGCCAACCATTTGCCTTTGGCAGGGTATGGAAGTGGAACTTGTAGCCTTGTGACACTATGTTTAGAACCCACTTGTCCTGGGTTATAATGGGCCAATTTTGAGAAAAAAAGTGCTATTTTTCCCCCCTAAGGGTGCTGCCAGGAGATAAGTGCTTTGTGCAGGCAGGGGGAAGTCATTAGGACGGTTTCCTGTATGGTTGTGATTTGTCTTCTCCACGTTTGGAGGTAGAAGCACCCCATTGCTTTGACCTGTATGAACCTTGCGCCTGGGATCTGCCTCTAGGGCATCTGGATCTGCCCCTTTGAGGTCTGTCTGACACAGGAAAGGACCAATTCTTTGTAGGCCAGTGTCTACTAAACCTAGGTGGCTGTACTTGTAAAAAGTCTTTGACAGTTTGCATAGATTTAGCTTTGTCCTCCATTTTCTTTGTTTTGTGTTAAGGCAGAAGAGGTGTTAAAGTATCATGCTGTAAAGGTGCATCTAATAATTTAACTTTGACATGATCGGGTAGATTTTGTTCCTTTAACCAAGCATGCCTCCTAATTACAGAACCCATAACTGCAGCCCTGCAGGAGGCCTCCAGAGAATCAAAACCACATTGCAAAGTATGCTTTCCAACTTGTTCAGCTGCATGCAATAAATCCTGCATTTCCTTGTTTTCTGCACATTCAGAGTTTAACAACATTTTCTGTTTAAGCAGTGTCATGGCATGTTACTGATATTTGAGCATATGAAACTGACAGTTTAAGGCCCTTATAGCCAAGGTAGCAGATGTGTAAACCTTTTTTCCCCATCTATCCAGTGCCCTAGAATCTCTGTCAGAGGGGGTAGGGTTTTTTGCAGCGGAAGCCTTAACCCCTTTGGGACCCTGTGAATTTAGTTTCTGGGTCTGCAGCAGGGTTTTTGAAAATGAATATATGAGAGTCAGGAACCCTGTAATATCTGTCAGGCTTAAAAGGAGTTGGAGGTAAAGAGTCAGGGGTCAGACTAGACTCTGAAAACACATCATCTACAATATCTAACACAGGTGGAATGGCTAGAGGCCTGTGTTGAGGTAGTAAAAGGAAGTCCCTGAGCCTCTTTTTAGATTTTGAAAAATCTTTGCTCTCCCAGTGGAAATGCTCCCTCATGGTATGCAAGGTTTCCCCAAAAGAATAGTCCTCAGGAGAAGAAGCTGAAGGAATAGATTCTTCAGCATCAGAATCCTCATGGGGGGGAAGTGAATATTCCTGATCAGAAGAGGAATCAGAAGAAATAGAAACCTGATCTGAAGATTCATAGTGCGTCTCTTGCCTAGGCCTCTTATCAGGAGGGGGATGAGAACCCCTGATCAAGGTAATCAAGTCTTCGGCCATTTTGAGCATCTGTTTTTTGGGCATGGAGGCCTGTTCATGTGGCTCTTGAGTTTGTTTCTTTGTCTTTGAAGGTGCTTTAGTCTTTGCCTTTGAAGCTGATTTCGGTTTAATGTATAGATGTTTAGGTCTGAATACACCCTCAGATGCTGGTGCCTGCTCATCTGAGGGAATAGTGTCCGCGGCTCCAGTACCTTCAGTTTCCAGTGGCATAGCCGACTCCACGTCTGTAGCGGCCTGCAACTCTAAAGTAGCGGGCGTCAGAGGCTGCGAAAGCGCCTCACTGAGAACCGGTGACTGGCTTAGGAGAAGCTTTGTCGTTGGTTTTGGGCCTCGGTTGTCTATCTTTTTTCCTTTTCTTTGCGTTTTTTGTGAACTCCAGTAGTCGGATGGCTATCCGACAACATTTCTGGATAATTAAACTTGCGTCTAAAATTGTTTAATGCAAAATCATACTGACGCTTAATAGTGCGTTGGTTAAATCTAGCACAAAACCAACAACCTGAAATGTTGTGGTCAGGGCCTAGGCAAGGAATAGAGTAAGAATGAAAGTCCTTATGAGGTATTTGCTTTCCACAAGAAATACAATTATTAACTTTTTCTGACATAGGTCTGGAGCAAGAAAAAAGTTTCCCCAACAGGGTACTTAACTTTAATGAAGACTTCGGATCTGAAACTCGAACACGAACATCTCAGGAGTCGGCCGACTGGCACATGCGAACTGCTTCTGCTTCGGGCACTGCACGGCAAGAAAGACTGAATAATGGCATCGGCTGCATCTTGTATATCCCTGACGACCTGACGTTAAGGAAGGGGCGACAGCAACTGATGCAGGACCCAAGACTTTGGAGATCTGGCCGACTGAGGGCAACCTGCCAGCAGGACTACCCACATGTAATGACTACAACAGTGAAACACGAAGAACATCAGAGTACTGCAGGACCTATGAGCAGTGCCAAAATGTAGGCAAGGCAGGAGACCAGGTCAAGGTTCCCTTGCCTGTGATTCAGGAGCCATTTCAGAGGGTAGCTATGGATATTGTGGGGCCTTTGAATATCCCAAGTTTCACAGGGAAGAAATATTGCTAGTGATAGTACATTATGCTACTAGATACCCTGAGGCATTAGCTCTGTCCTCTCAAGTCAGAGAAGGTGGCAAATGCTTCCTAAGATAATTTCAGCAGGGTAGGTTTCCCAAGAGAAATACTGACTGACAGAGGTGCCAATTTCATGTCAGACCTGCTGACTCGTCTGTGGGAGCACTCTGGAGTGAAGCACCTAAGGTTAAGCTCTATGCTAAAGACCATGCTAAGGGCATTTGCAGACCAGTTTGAGAGTGTGGGACAAATATTTGCCCCATCAGCTGTTTGCATATAGACAGGTACCCCAGGAATCCACAAATTTTTCACCCTTTGAGTTGCTATATGGGCATAGGGTGAGGGGGCCCTTGGATTTGATTCATGATGAGCAGAAGGGTGAGTGCGAATCCCAGAGGGAGTCTGTTGTGGCACGTGTCCTGAATCTTAGAACAAGGCTTATGGAGTTCATTGGCTTTGCCTAGGAGTACCTGGGAGGAGCCTAACAGCAGAAAAAGATCTGGTGCGAGAGGAATGCTTGAGCCCTAGAGTATGCTGTGGGACAGCAGGTTATGGTGCCTTTTCCTGTCAGCCACAGTAAGCTGCAGGCAGCTTGGGATCGACCCTTCAAAGCGGTAAAGAAGGTCAAGGATGTTAACTACATGGTAGAACTACTAGGCCAGAGGCAAGAGCATAAACTGTAGCATGTCAACATGATGAGCCTTACCATGATAGTGAGGCCCTTGTGCTAAGTGTGCTTAGCATTTGTAGTAGGAGTCAGGAGGAATCTGAGGGGCATCTAGGGGGTACATCAAGCCAGCCAGCAAAATACCAAGTTAGTAAGGTGGAGAATAGGGTTGCAGGCATGTGCCGCAACAGTGCAGCAGTGTAGTGGGGTCAGCAATGCCAATGCAGATGTGTTCCAAGACAGAGTATGGGTTAATGCATTCCCAGACAGGCTCATTCCTCTCAAGCAACTTTTCTCAAGGGGCACTTGTAAAACTAGCTTGAGTCTTCAAAGGGGGAAGAGATGTGACAATGTGAGGTATTGCCAGCTAAGCCAGGAGAAGAAGGGCAGTGGATGTGTAACGTATGCCAGCACAGTTAGGTGGAATTTTGTAAATAATTATACGTCATTTGTATATATTTGTACGTTAGCCAAACTATAAAAACCATCAATAAAAAACTAGGGTAACTTTACAGAATAAAAGCCTTCCTAACCCCTAAAATGCCATAGTTTGCTCTCACCTTCTTTCAACCCTTCTGTATGCATCCCCTCTACTCTGGAATTTAAACAAGACTGTCCTTAATAAACTTTCAATTTGCTACAACCACATTGCCAGGTTTGCCACTGGGCTGCCTTTTAGGACACATCATTGCATCCATCTAAATCAGCTTGGGTGGCTTGAACTACCCAGCCGAATCCAGTATAACCAACTGATTATGGCCTATAAAATCCTCTATAATCCAGACAATACTCCTGCACTTAAAAATATCACCACCCCCCTATAACAATCCTAGACTGCTTCGATCCTCAAACTACTAATTCAGACTAGCAAAATTAATAACACAGCCGGTGACTCTCTCTTTGCAAACTCTAAGTAGATCCTGGAATTCTCTTCCAGCTGATATTACCTTACTTTACACCTTAGGTCAATTTAAAACTAGACTCGGACAACATTTGTCACTTAACTGGCTATGTCAATGTATCAAGCCTGGCTAACACACTCTAGAATGTGTAAAAATCTGTTAACCAGTTTACTGTGTAATTTAATTTAATCCTGACTTGCGCTCAGGATTAACTCTAACCTGTAGAACTTGTTTAACTTGCTTACTTATGTAATCTCTGTAAATAGTCTGTAATATGTAATGCTGGTATTATGTAATGCTGTATCTGCTTACCCTTGGAGCTTTTCTCCCCAGGCCTCCGCTGAAAATGGACATGCATCCAAT
The DNA here is from genome assembly GCF_019279795.1 of Protopterus annectens. NCBI lineage: Eukaryota > Metazoa > Chordata > Ceratodontiformes > Protopteridae > Protopterus > Protopterus annectens. Next base: position 1,402,129,987 of record NC_056732.1, on the reverse strand, counting down.
CGGACTATCCCGGTCAACAAATGTAAAATAAAATAATAAAATCTCAAACTGATATCTGTACAGCTGCTTGTGTTAAAAATGTACCAGCAGTAGGTCCTGACTGCATTGATTAAATGTATATGTTTTAACAGAGGATACTGGAAGAGAAGAGGTTAATCTCAGTCCAGTTAACTTTGAAAAATAGTAAGAAATTAAACTATCTGGTTTAGGCCATAAAGGTTGTATCTTACAGTTCTGATTGTAGCCAGAGACTAAATGTCTATGCCAGAAAATGGTTTATTAGCTTCTGTAGGAAGAGTGGAAATGTTTTATGGTTTTATAGCTTTCAGATGCCATAACACATCTCAGCAAAGCTCTCTGTATTTGTATGGTAACACATATGTGCTAAATTCTGGTTCATTTTGTAGCAATGGTGGTAGCATGGGAACCAGAAGTCAGATAACCAGATGTACGTGATGTTATTCTGTAATCTAGGGCAAAAATGATGTTTTAATGCCAGATGAAAGAGAAGTCTCAGAGAAATCTGTTCTTGGAACCTGAAAAAGAAAAGACCATTCACTTATTTTGTCTTGCCTTGCTCTAGTAAGTGAAATGGGGAAAAGTAATTCTTTAAATCAGTCAGGAAAATATAGTTTTTCTGTATCTGTGTGATCGGTTCATCTGTGTTATTTTAATATTTCCTGTGAATGAAATTCTGGTGTTTATTGTAAATAGATGTTTCATATTTCATGTTATTTTATTATTAAATATATTTAATCTTTACATTGTGGCTGGTCTTTTATAGAATATTTTAGTCATTGAGAGCACTTTTTGGTGACTTTGTGGCCACTTCTGAAAGCCTTATTGCATTGGTCAAAACCTTACCATTTGTATTAATATAAATTTCATTCAGTATAATTGGGCAGCCATGTAAGAGCCTTAGATTAGATGGATTTGGAGTGTCTGGTAGCAGTAACTGCATTATAGTCTGGGCATAAGGGGGCATAGCTGGTAAATCTGCACCAGCCTTTCCCAGAGGTGTGTGTGTGTGTGTGTGTGTGTGTGTGTGTGTGTGTTTGTGTCTGACAATCAAATATCAGAGTGTGGGTGTCAGTTGCTTAGAGCAGGGACAAGAAGCACTGGTTTCACAGGGAGGGTACTGGAGGACTTGGCTTGGATATTCTGCTTAGGACTCAACTCTACAGCTGTGCCAGTGGGGAGTCTTACTGGGGTCTTTGGGGGGGGGGGGGATCCAGACCCCAGACTGACTATGTTCTCTGTGCTCTTAAGGGAAATTGTGCTCGATGCATACTGGATGCATCCATTTTTTTTTCCAAGTGAACATCCCTCTCCAGTGTCAGTGGTGAGGATTCAGACTCCTTGATTAATGGCCCAGAGAGGGGATGTCACAAAGGTCACTAAGGCAAAGGATGGGAGGTACACCATGCATACCACCTACCTGGATCTGGCTAAGGCATTCAAGACCATACCCCACTTAGGGATAGCTGACAAACTCACTTAACAGGGTACAAAGCCCTACATAACTCACCAGCTGGCTCACAGACAGGACCTAGGAGGTCAGGATTGGTGAGATCACCTCCAGTAAGAGACTCATCACCAGCAGGGTGTCTCAGGGCCCCAAATATTGTGGGAAGAAATATCCTGGGAATTATGTCTAGGCTTGTATAGGTCCTAGGACCGATAGCCTAGTACCAACCTATGAACGTATGCTGGTACTGCTCCTGTTTGGCATCTAATTTTCTGAGGTAAAGGCTAATATCAAGTGCCTTTGACTGACCAATTTTACAGATGACTGCAAATTGGGAGCTGTCCTAGATCCCTACATGACAGAAACATTTTACAAGAGGGTGTAACACAGATAAATGATTGGTGCCAAAATCGTGGTTTAAACCTCATTGCTAAGAAATGCATTATAGTGCCTTTTGGGAAGGTGCCACCCTGTCTAATTACTCTGTTGATAAGACACCCCAAAAAGTTTACTGAATAGTCAGAGATCTGGGAACATATGTAGACAGTAATTTGGCCTTGACCAACATGTAACCATAGAAGTCAGAAAGTCATTCTTTGCCGTCTGACTTGTATGCAAGTGCATGGCATCCAGGTCCAAGGAAGTCATAATGCCACATTATTCAGCCCATATCAGATTCATCATTGAGTATATGTCCCCTTTGGCAAGTACCTGACCAGACATATGCAACAGTTGGAATGCCAACAAGAGTTTCTAATCCAGGGCATAAACACATTGTCCTATACAGATCAACTTAAAACATCTCTCTATACGTACGGTTACTGGCAAGAGATCTATGCCTGGCATGCAAGGCATTTTCAGATCCAGCTCTGATGGACCTTTTGCATATCTACAGAATAAACAACATTAGAACCACTTGATAAAAGGATTTAAATTTGTTTGTGACATGAATAAGGCATGTTGGTGAGACAGATGTCTCCCCGAGGATCCCCATGTTCTGGAACTGGCTCTCCATCCATGTGAAGCAGAGTCCTTATCTAGCCCTATTAAACATAATCTTGATGGGAAACTGGAATCCCTAGGTCTGTCTACCATGTGTCTTGATGGTTTGGACACTACTGTTTGCCTCTAACTAACATATCTCCACCCACACAGTCTGCAGAAACTTTCTAACATACCCCTCCTAATAAACCCCCGTAATACATAGGGACATAATTGGGTTGGATTGCATGGCTAGGCTTATAAAGGCCCTGGTGGTCTTTAGCCTAGTATATACTGATGAACTAGTAAGCCCAGTGTCATCATGTATAGCTGTAGATTGGGCCCAGATGATAGCCCTGCACATCTGTTGATTAATCTGTATCCATATCAGGTGCCAGCTGTTTCATGCAAAAGGTTCCAGGAACCCACTTGGTTGTTTGAGTGACTGTACCCCATCAATTGCAGTGGACTACTCAGCTGTTGCAGTCATACTGGGATCAGTGATGGTGTTGTAAGTCTTGGTGGACCCTCCCCCCAGTGAGGATTAAGATCTCAGGCTGTAGTTGCTCTGGTTGAGCTGGGGGTAGTGTCACACATCACTCTAAAAAAGGGTGGTGGTTCACCCAGATTGGAGGCAGTACCTCAATATGTTTCTCAGCCTCGTCAGACCCTGTACAGGTGCTTATTTCAGCCTGTTGTACTTCAGCCTCTACAGGTGTTAATGTAGCAGTGGTCTGTCTTATAAGTAGCACATTACAATATGTAACAATAGTGAATATGAATACCCATGCCACATGTGAGCCCCTGTGATCTGCATGCAAACAGCGGTCATACAAACTCAAATGTACTACAGACACATTATTCTGACATTCCCCTATGCCAGAGCACCCAAAGCATCTGTGAAAAGTATATGTAGTGCTATCCATGGCCTGCCTACATTCTGTATGTACACAGATGTTGTGTTAACATTCTGTATGTTACTAACTTCTAATGTACAGGGGTTGGATTAGCCTAGCACATATGACCATGCCTTCAGGTACAATACCTATGCCTTTTTCTGTATGCAGGGATACTAGGAACTTGTAGTTTAACAGATATTAATTTTTTAGACACAATTCAAAGAAAGTTTCGTAAGCATATACCATCAATAAGGGAATTAGGATGCAGCGAATGGTTACAGAAAACTACACTTGCACAGTTTTAACTACCAGCTAAGAAAGAGAAAATTATACTTGCCTATAAGGATAGAGAAAGAGTTCTTAAGGGCCAAATTAGGCCTAGAAATATAATCTCATTTTTGGAATATTAGATCTGGAGGTTGTACACATATAGTAAGTACTAATGTAATTAATAGAAGGGCTGGATTCCTTACACAGCAGGTTTTGTTACTGTTGAACATCAATTCTAGCAACACCAGGAATGTGTCTTTACAGGTATTTTAAGACATTATTAGTTATCAGGGTTGGTTAAAGTCCTGTTGCAGTATTAAATAGACTGCGTTTCTTGATTGCCTTTGGCCCTAAAACACAGTCACAGACCCCTATGAACTGTACAATGAGGTCTGTAAGTCTGGATAATACTGTGCCTTACTAGTTTCTGCATTTGTCAGTTATACAGTACTATTCACTGTTTTATCACAGTCGTACCTAGCAACACATCTGCAGGTCTATAAACTTGTATGATGTAATATTTAATCAGTACAGTTTATTTTTTTTTCTGGAGTATGGAATGGTGTCAGTTTGGGCTACTCTCATTTTAATACCTGATTTGAGATTTAGTAGCCAGATTTAGGTCAACAGCTCCCACCATACCTCTCAACCTCTTGGAGCAAGACATCTGGACAAAGCCATAAATAATGAGGGTACAGAAGCCCCAAAATAGGGACAATTTTTAAATATTGCTCTTGCAAACTTAGAGCTGATAGAATAACAGGTTTTGCTTTAGCATATAACATCTGAAGGGTATGAAGTCTGAATCTTAAATGCCTTTCATTTTCTGTCTTTAGTCCTTAATGACTTTCCAATAATTTGCCAACCCCCCACACACAATTTTATGAAAAACAGGCCAAAAATATGAGGCAAAAATCTGGACATTCTGAGAAAATCTGTACAGGTGAGAGGTATAGCTCCCACTCAATCTGGGTGACATGAGGGGAAAGAGAGTTTAAGGGTTTTAAGGTATATTTTACCAGATTCAGAAGTCCTAACCACCCTGTTTTTCATCTTTAAATTAACAGCCCCTACTGGATTCTGGGGTGAGAAGAACAGGGACCAACATTCTGTAGTAAATGTATGACTGACATGTACCTCATACAGCACCCATGCGGTGTGATAAGGCAGCATCACTGTGTGCATAATTCTCGTATAGGGAAGAGAGAAGCCCTTCTACATACTACCTACCACCCAGGTCTCCAGCTAGAAGCCATCCTTAAGTAGTAAAGACTCACCCAGTTCCCCCAAAATGGGCAAACTAGCCACTCATTTCCACCTACCACATCTGGCTGACTGATCAGGGGCCACCTTACTGAAACCCAGTTACTCATAATGTAGTCAGAAGCAGAATTCCTGTGCCTACATGATGTCTGATGATATTATTTTCTACTCCAAAACTTCATGAAGTAGAATCAGTAGATGTTTACATAGCCTGGAAAAAAGTAGTTCATGCTGAGTACTGATAAACCCATGCCTTGTTTTTGGTACACGCTACATACTAAGTCTCAATTCCTAATTATTCTATCCAGCTGCTAAGTTGCTCCGTATGTAGACTGCACTGATGCCATTAAATATCTGGATACCACTTTAGAACCATTTGTTTCATCTGAGTCAGATATTGTATTTAGTTTATTTAGTTGCATATCTGCAGTGCCCAGGACGACATGACTTGCTGATCTATGTGGGTTTTGTCCAGGAAAAAAAATACTCCATTATAAGCTAACCTTGAGACTCGGCTGTTTGAATCTTGAGTGCTTAAGATAAATGTAAATAAAGTATTTGTGAAGGAGGGTATACTCCCTGAACCCCCTGTCAAGTGTGCATCTTCACCTTCACATCCACTTTTTAGTATGTCATTTCTGATGATGCACAAAGTTGAGAAAAGGGGCTTTCTTTTGAAAGTTTGTGTTTTAGGTTCATAGGTCCATACTAGGCTATCTGCCCTAGGGCATTTATAAGCCTAGCCAGAATGTGTTTGGCATTCGCCATCCATTTTAAATTAATTTTGCTATGCCCTTTTTCGAGGTTAGTATACTGTGCCTCTGTCTAACAGTGACACAGAAGTGATACCCGGGGTAAACCTACGATCTCCCATCCACTCATCAAGATTCCTCTTGAAGAGAGTCAGGGGTTAAGCTTTTGATGAGGTGTACTCTCTCTTAATTATCTCTAGGTTTACATGAGAACCGTGCCACAGTGCTCTTATTTTAATGAAAGTGTGAAGCTTACAGCATGCAAAGACCATGGGATAGATAGTACAGGTAGCACCAACATTTAGTGTTTACTTGCTTTTGGATCTGTCTTTGATAATTTTTGGATTTGGTCCCAATATGTGAAGATAAAAGTTGAGATGATTGTTTTCCCACTAAATTTAATCTTGACACAGTGAACTATTTTATATTTGGCCTAGCACATGAGCTTCCAGTGTATGGTCTCTCCTTGTTTTGTTTGCCCAAGTGTGACATGTTTGCAGGAATATGTGTAGATTTTTTCTTTATTTCCGTAACTGACGGAACTGCATGTTGCATTCTTCTCTGGATCATTAGCTTGACCACTGCTCATTCTAAAAGCTACAGCCTCCTCTGTCTACTTTCCTTGTGCTTTATCAGCCTGACTAGCTTTGTAAGTAGGGAGCTCTATAACTTATTATTTCATTATGGGGTCCTCTATATTTTATTATTTTATTTTGTATAGGGATTTCCCTACGTTTTTCCATTAACAGTCCTGACCTGTATTCTTTCCTTAATTAATTTTGGACAAACTATATGCCACTGCAGTCATTAGAGCTCTGTGTTAAAGTTCTGTACCCTTTCAATAGTAATTGTCCAAAACCTTAGTTCTTGCTGTCCAACTTTACCCAGCCTGGCTCTTCTGCTTTTCTTACAATGAGTAGTTTCCATTTGTAGCAGTACTGATGCTATGTCTGCTAATCACAAATTGGTCCTTGTTCTTGTATTAGGTGCAAACCAGTGTAACTTATTGTACCCAACTGTTTAGTTTCATGTTTCTAATATCACTAACTAGTTTATGGTACGGTCTGATTGTGGCATTATTATCCCGTCATTCTACTACACTTGTCACTGCTTGTGTGGTGGTCTGTTTTGTCACCTTATATTTTATGTATTGTTGCTGCTGTTGTATAACACTTACTGTATTACATTTCAGTCAGTGATGTTTTTGTGCAAACCAGTGTATGCTAGAATTGTACGTTATACAATTACAACACTGTAACTTGGTGATTTGCTTTTTCATGTCTTGCATGAATGGACAAGTTCAGCCCACAAGTATACTATTTTTTTCCACAGTGTTTCTACTTGTACAACATGAAAACCTTGATCTTCCATCAGTGTCACCAATTTGTGTCATTTTTGCCTAGAATCCTAGTATTTCTACTTATTGCCTTGTATTCTGTAGTTTTTACTACTATTTGTCTCATCCCTCATACATATATTTATAGTGTATTGGCCTTCATAATTAGGGTGGAAGTATTTTGAACTCCCAAACTATGAACCAGTAAAATACAGAGTTGCTTGTCAAGTGATCCACCCAAAATTCAAACAGAGTTTCATGAACGGTCACAGATTTTTTATTCTATTAATGTCATCGCCACCATCTACCACATGCCATGTCCCTGTGCCCTCTCCTTAGTCTCCACAAGATGTGGGTGTGAGCCAGAGGTGTCCTAGCATGTTTTTCCACTTGGATCTGTACTTTATCCCTTTTCTTCATGCACAGCATGCAAGGAGGTCAGGACTGTCCATATGCCTTTGCCATGAACGTCCTGTGGACACTCCCCCTCACTGTGCATGAGTTAGAATCCCCTGTACTCTAATGGAAGTGTTATTCGGGAGAGAACCAACCATACATGCTCCCCTTGACAGAAACAGTTAGAGTTTTTCATTTGAACTCCAGTTCTCACCACGCCCACCAACCCTTTAACATTGATTTGTAAAGTGTTAGATGATATTTCACTCGATCTGGCCCTGCAGCAGTCTTGTGTTTGATTCCCACAACTTCCATTTGCCTATTCTATGACACTGAGCAAGTCACTTAAGTAGGGATTACTGCCCGGGTCACACTGAAAAGAGAATGTGTGTCCATTAGGGTTACCTGGTTAGCATATGTTATTGTGTAAAAATGCAGTTCAACCTAGCTACTGTTGTGAAGATACTAAAACAGCAGCAAAATAAAATGGTGAGTATTCTGCAGTCCTAGAAATACAATGCAGGACAGTGTGTGAAACACCACAGTAAATTCAGAATTAGTCTTGTAAAGCTTAACATATCAATGTATAATATGAAATAATGACACTGCATCTGTTTGTACATCTGTTGCGAGTGTGCAGTACAGTTTGGATGAAAGGAAATGGATGCATTATTTCTTAAGTGGTGCAGGGTTCAGTATTGATCAGATAGTGAATAGTGCTCTGAAACGTGAATGAAGCCACTGTATGCACAGAACCACTCCCTCTTTTCACTGTATCTGTTTTCTATAGGCAGCCAAAGCATTTCTCAGGAACACTCACAGTCATTAAAACAGTGTTCATTGTTGCCAGAAAGTACTTAAGCGCATATAAACTGCGCAATAGGAGCAATGAAATTTAAATGAACTAATTAAGTGATTTTTTAAAAAAAATACTGGCCCAGAAGCTGGAATAAAAGAAAGGGTGGATCAGCTCCGAGTTTCTTTGAGCTCCACCTTAAAGCAGTGCCTGCAGGCAGCTAGTGTGTTGTATATTGTTTGCCAAAACAAGGAATATTCCAGACGAGCTTTTTTTTAACTAACCCAATGAATTCTGACTAGTACCTGTTGTGAAACCGCAGCTGCGTATTCAAGATGCATACAAGACCATGCAGCTATGTATTAGGCCTGATTTCTGTACAGAGATGTTAACTGTGTTCATCATATTTTTTAAAAGTACTTTTCAAGAAAGACTGCTGGCTTACCATATGATCGCAACTAGGTAGAAGTTTCTAAAGAACTAAAATGCCCAACAGGACACACACAAATGGAACTATACTTTGAAAGTCAAACAAGTATAAGGACGCCTCGTGGTTTGAGCACAGCACTTTGCTTGTGATGTCATCAGGCACACAACAGCAAGGCAGGAAACAGTAAAGGACATCAGGGCATCATTCCTTTAAAATTTTGTAGCAGCACCACAGCTGCACAGGTTGTTGTCTTTAAGCTGCATTAACTCTGCACAGAAGCACAGTTGTGTGTTAAAGGCTCCCATCATCCTTTGCAATTTAAGGTACTTTACTGCATTTTCCAAACATAAATACACTCTGGCAGAAACAGAAAGCAAAATAAAAGAAGCTACTTTTCATATACACACCCTGTAAACAGATATCGGTAGAAAAAAGAAATGCATTTGATGCCACTCCCTTAACCCTACCCACTGCCTGGTAGCAGGATTTTATACAAAGGATGCATGGTGATGATACATTGCATTATCTGTACTTTACGGTACTGGCAGCTACACAGTAAAATTCCAGCAAGCAGCCTGACTCAGTGCAAGGTGTGTTCTGCCATGTCCAACATCCTGTAGGGTTATACTCCTTCACCCTGATATATTTAAATTACAAATGGTCACAAGGATCATCTTTGCAGGCCACTACCTATGGGCCTTAATCAGTGTTATTTACTATCCTTCTTGGTACAAATCCTGTAGGATATGGACCCCACAGATCCTCATGTGCTCAGTCATATTCCATCCACTCAGCAGCAGCGGGACTCCGACTTTGCTGCAGTGTCTTAAAATTACCTAATGCAAGTAAAATGGAGTTTTGTACTGGAATGTAAAAAAGCATCCTAGGTGTCGGGTAGGTGTTGCCCTTAAGACCCAGAAATTCCCACATTTCCAAATTACTTCACCCTGACTTTAATTTAGGCTACTGTTAAGTTGTGAACCATTTGCTAAAACTGCCAGAAATATGACTTGTGGGTGCATATAATAATGAAAAGATAAACTGCCATTGTCTTGCTGCCAGACAGAAGCATGTCATTTTTTTATACATGCACACTGACACCACTAATCTGCCTACTGTACACAGCCCCACACCATGTTTGTGGCACAACAGAATGACATCCCTGTATTTTCCAGCAGGAATATAAGCTGCTAATTGCAACCCAGGGCCAAATGAAAGTAAGGAGAGGGGAGTCCAGTGGCAGAACAGGCAGTACCCAGGCCACTGCTCAACTTGAATCTCACTGAGGGAGTATCTCTCCTAACCCACTGACACCCCCATAGTCAGGAGCCATGGCAGTCACCTACCATGTCCCCTAGCCCACTGACACCCCCATAGTCCGGAACCATGCCAATCACCTACCATATCTCCCAAGCAACACAAGCTACCACCCTTCTGGGCAGCCAGATGGAAACAGCACAGTTCAACCACTTACCTGGCTGTGGTTTGCCCCACCCAAGGATGTGCTCATGCAGTGTGTGTAGCCAGGGCTGGTCCATTACTACCTTGCAAAAAGCCACACAGCATAAAAAATACTAGGGTTTCAGTATTTTGATATGATTGCAGTACTAAGAGTAAAACGGGGATCTTGCCAGCTAATATGCAGAGCCATATTTATTTATTTTTTAGTTAAACTCCATAGTTATGGGGCACTCAGCTACAGTTGTTATTCTTTCAGACTTATTACCCTGAATAGCCTTCCTGAAATATGCTCTGGATGGGGGCATCTACAGTCTTGCTGTTCAGTGATCATTGTCTTCTTGTCCTGTCTTTCTGAACAAAAAGAGATTGTTCCACCAGGAATGTCCTTTTAGGTATTTAGATTTTAAAGCTTTCTTCTTGATGTGTGTCTCCTGTGTAGGTCTTCTGGAGCCTGTTGTTAGCAGGAGTATCACTTAAGTCTGAGTTCACCCTTTTCTCTAGGTCCCCCTTCACGTTATGCAGTATCAAAAAACAAAGTGGCAGTCTTGGCACACAGGTCAGAAATTTCTTATATGAACTTTCCCTGACAGGATCAACAAATTCTTCCACAGGCTTTGTACCCACTTTGTAGTTAACTTTAGATTACTTTCAGGCAACCATCTGAGTACAGGTTTTGTTTGGTCCTATTTTTCAGGATTGAGATGTAGTAAGTGGTCTAGCAGTGTCCCCTTCATTTGTACTACATCAGAACTGCCTACCCTAATTGTTCCAAAACCCCACTTGTTATTGTCAGGCTGTCTGCAGTTATTGTCCCAAGCAGAATTAACAAGCAGAACTGTTCTGAAACAGATTATGAACAAAATTAAAGTTTGAAACCTAGGCACCACTCAGTCTGTATGGAGACCACTTAGCCTGGCATAGCACAAATCTTTTATAGGGCCTTCTGACTCATCTCATGATTCAGTCCATTGCAAAGAGCCATAGTCTGTGACTTCCTCCCATAGCCAGTTTCTTGGGGTAGTTCTCAGTCTGTGGTTTGTTAGTAAGGGCAAAAATGTTTGACCCCACTAGTATTGTGCTAATTGTATCGACCTTCTTCCATCTCCTTTTTTTTATGTGCCTTCACTGTGTATAAATTACCTTTGTAATGTCTTCAGCTCCTTTGTTGTTGGAACATGTGCTTTATCACTGTAAACATACACTCTTTGAGGTGGCCACTGCGTAAAGTAGCCAGTGATTTAAAATAAAAAAGTAATAAAAATAGGACTGGGGATCATTCAAGAGGTAGGAAGGATATGAAGAGTGTGAGTAAACAGCATTTTAAAGAAGAGAGGGTGTGTTTTCAAATGTATTATGGATGATTGCACAGATGCTCCAGGATATGAAAAAATGAACAGACAGCTAAGACTGATAACTGTTTAGAGTTGAGATTTCATAGCAAGATGTGCAGATATACACATTTAAGACCCATCATTGATTAACTGTGTGGTTTTGGGAGTAGCCTGGTGACCAACAAAGTGACATTCATGGTATTGCTAATACTCATGGAAGATCAGCATAGTAGAATAAATGATGCAAAACTGTCTTTGGTACACTTGGAGGTGGTGATAGAAAATGCGATAAAAATCACTTGAAGGGTTTAATGAATGTTGGAGATGTTGTGCAGTAGTATTTGTAGCAAAAGTGAAGAGAGTTATGCGGATAAATGATGCGCAACATTGCTGTGAATCAGTTTGTGTGGTGTCCTGTTTGGGGACAGATGTCTTCAGGGATGTACAGGTAGAGGTCATTCACAATGAAGACAATAAAGTAGTGCAAGATTTATCCCAAGTGCCCCTAAGAGAAAGGACAAAGAGCATTCCTTTGTGTGCCAAATGGAGAAAGAAGTCAGATGGGGTGAGGCAAGTATTCCTAGGGTGTAAATAAAGTAGACTATTGCACTATTTGTCCAAGTGTATGCCAGAACTAAAAACTCAAGTGGATTAGGGAGCCACTGTTCTCTTCATAGAAAGGCTTGATTTGGGGAGTCCATTTCTTTAGCAAAAAGCCAAATGAGAGCAGATGTGTATAGAAACTGATGTAAGAGATTTTGTGCTGTCAGTACATTCAGGAAAGGTGTCTAATGGGGATTGTTGATGTGCAGCAGAAGTATCCAGACCATGTCATCATATTCACTCCCTGATCTACAAATTCTAACTTAGCTTTTGGTAAGCATCATACCTCTTAATTGTCCAGATTTTTACCTCATATTTTTAGTTTGTTCGTTGTAAAGTTTATGGCTTTCTGACAAGTCACTGAGGACTGAAGTCACTAAATAGTCATGTACATTTCAGTTGAAGACATCATATATCCTTCAGAAAATGCATGGTAACTCAAATCTGTTGTTCTAACAACTTTATAAGTTATAAGAGTAATATTTAAAAGCTGTCCCTAGTTTTGGACCTTTTCCCGATTTATTTTAGGCTTTGCAAGATTTCTTGTCAGAAGAGGTTGAGCGGTGCAGTGAGCATCTGCTTGATAGCATGTGTACCGACATAAATCAGTTTTGTTTTCAAACTAGGATTGGCAATTCTTTTCTCACTTGGTAATTGATGAGATTATAGGTATTATACAAAATGAGCTGCCCCCCTGAAAGTATTTTATTTTTGTCTTTTTTTCTTGTCATAATGTAGAGATTGTGGTACTACAGTTGGTTTTCTGACAGACTATGATATGATTTCAACTGTAGAAATAAACTCTGAGATTCCTGGTAAAAAAGAAAAGGCCACATGGTAATGCGTATTTATATCGTAATTGGGTACTGAGAACAGCAATTAAAACATACGTAGAATACAAAATGTGGTTTTCAAGTTTCTTCTGAGGTGTCCGTAACCCTTTAATACAGGCAGTAAAATTCCTGACAATCAATCTGGCTTCTCAGGTTGTGCTTCCTTTACCACAGCTAGTGTATCAGCTCGGGGACTGTACCTCTCAGCTTCTTAGTATAAAAATATCTGGGCAAAGCTAAACATAATAGAGGGCAAAGGCCCAGAACTGGGGACAGACGTATTTGTTGTTGTGCGACTGTTGGGTTCTGATTTTGTGCTCTTTGGATATCGTGCAAGAAGGTAAAACAGATGTAATAACATACTCCAATGCTCAGACTCTCAAACTGTATGATGTTGAACATGAGTTCCAGATGCCTGTGTCCCACCTTTTTCCATTGTTTAAGGTACAGAGGGATGGGTAGAATTTTCTGACTGAGGAAGCTGAAGGTACAGAAGGGTGGCTAGAATGTTGTGACTGAGGAAGACTGATGACTGCCACATTTAGCCAACCAATCAGTACCTTTGTAGTTATGAACGGTTAGTTGATTTTATGCATCCTCTCACTCATGTTGGCATGCTTAGTGGTTGGCCACAGTGATAAACAGAACTGTTGCAATTACTAATTCATCTATATGACCTCTAGAGCTACTTAGGTTGTGGTATTGCATTGTTCTGATAAGAGTAAGCCCAGTGGTGGACTTAATGGATGCATTTATGGAGAGATGAGCAGTACAGGGAAGGACTACCAGAGGAGGGAACGATCACTTTGTACTGCAGTACTTACCAAACCTGCACCCATAGATTTTCCCATAGTAAAATTTTGAAGGTGGGTATTTGTGGGCTGGGTTTTATGCATTCATTTGGGCTAGTACAGTCAAAATGTATACAGCCCTGTAGGGTTGTTTTGGTGGTAGTTTTTGTGCTTTAGTTTTTCCTGAATATACAAACTTGACTGTAACCAAACCATTGGATTTTATAAAATTAAACAATTCATCCAGTTTTTTTTTTAAATTCACTTATTTTAGTAACAAGTAAGGAATAAGTTATTTAGACACCCATATTTCAAAAGTTGGAGAAGGTTTTAAGTCTAAAGTTTTAGCCCACGTTCAGCAATTCTTATCTGGAATTTTCAAGATGCCATCCATATAGTCTAAAGAAAAGTATAGTAAAAGGTCAGTTGATTAGAGTAGCTCGTATGACATCACACTTAGGAGAAAGTGGCTGATATGTTTTATGCCAGAGGGTATCCTAAGAGTTTAGTGGAAGATACCCTAGTGTATGTGGAATCGCAGTGGGGTATAAGATATAATCCTTTATTAGGAATAGGATTACAAGATAAAGAGCCCATTAGTCAAGGGGAAACTTACGAGAGAGCTTTAGTTTTACTCTGTGGCCCTCAAGCTAGGTCAGTCAAACAAATAGAAGTTAATTGGAATATTTTGAAATGTAGTCCCAGTATTTATTCTACACTTGTGTCCCACCCTACTTTTGTCTTTAGGACAGGAATAAATATAAAAACAAGTTTAGAAAGAGGAATGTGCAGTAAAGGCCAAGAGAATGAAGGAACACACAAATGTGGGAGATGCATGCAGTGCAACTACATTGTAGATGCCGAATAAATTACTTTAAAAAATGGGCTGGAGTCAAAAGTAATATTTGTGAAGGGCAATTGTCAAATGACAGGTTTGATTTACTTAGCTAAATATGTGGGGTACCTGCATTTTATGTGGGTAAAACAGAGAGACGTCTCCGAGATAAAATTTATGAGCACCAATACCACAACAATGCCCTGTTTAAACATTCTCTGACATTCCCTTGTTTTAGGAAGTTTGAATTTGGTATTATAGAACATGTTTTACCTAACACTAGAGGGGGTGGTTTTAGATCACAGATTGAAGAAAGAAGAGAGTTAAGATGGCAAGTTAAGTTACATGCTACTTAGTCCAGGACTAAATGAAAACATCTCCTTGATGCCCATTCTAAACCAGGGCTATTATTTAATAACATCTTATATTTTACAATTGTTTTAAATAATTTATATGATAGTTATATTTGGACAATGTTTTAGTTATTATATTCATGTTATTCTAAGTTGTTTAAGTTAGGAGTGTTGGTGCATACATTTGGTACCTTTAAAGCTTTATTTCTTGTAAATAGGTTGATTAATTTATTATTATATAAGGGTGCTTGCTGTATGGTTTAATTGATTCTGATGAAGTCCCTGATGGGGGATGAAAGCACTCAGTCATGTATTGGTGATTTTATGTGTGAACAATAAATCATTTTAAAGACCGCCTTCTTTTGGTCCTTCATCCCACTTACTGCAGTGTGCGATTTGATGTATTTGGTTTTATTTGGATCACTGTTTCCGCATTTTTATTTGATGGAAAAACTCTGCAAACACACTTTCCCAGTTCACTGAAGTACGGTGCAGTGGGGATAATGAAATATAACTGTTTCCCCACTGTAGTGCAAACTCGTTGTTAGTATATATAAGTAGTGAGGCTGTGGGGGACTTGCCCCCTGCAAAAGTGTGTTTGCAGAGTGTCTTTTGTTTTCCAGTTTATTCAACCAGTGTTTGCGAAAGTGCACTTTCGCTGAAGTGGATTTGTAGTCCTGTTGTTCGAAAAAAACTGTTTTTGACTAACAGAAGTAGACCCATATATATATATATATATATATATATATATATATATATATATATATATATATGTGTGTGTGTGTGTGTGTGTGTGTGTGTGTGGGGTCTGTATTAGATAAACAAAAGTTTATCTAAACGAACTCTGCAATGATCAAAAATCTCGGTCCTCAAACTTGCAATTGTGGGGCCTGTGCCCCCACACCCCCCATTAAATATATATTCCAACTCCAAGATCGCACTACAGTGAGGAAAAGGCAAATATTCTGATCTTCACTGTACTGCTATCTCACAAAAACCATATCAAGGTCCTGGATTTCGATCATTGTAGCATTCATTTAGGTAAACTTTAGTTTATCTAATATAGAACCTGTGTGTGTTTATATGTAGAGAAAGATGTAGTGAAAAACAACCTGTATCCTGCATGTTCCCAACTGCAGTGCTGAATCCCGATGGTGCACTTTGGTTTGAATCATTCATATATCATCCAGTTAATTAGCACTGAAACTTGAAGACTCATGTTACAATGGCGCACAATACGCTTGGGACATTACCATGTTTATCAGTAGTTGCTACAACATGCCAGAAGTATTGCATGGTGCAGTTATAGAACCTGCTTGATATAGTAATTCAGTTCCTCACCCCAGCAGCTTTCATTGGGTTACTGATTTTATTTATTTATTTATTTTACATTTGTTGACCGGGCTAGTCTAACTGGATATATGTCCATTTTCAGTTGAGGCCCGGAGAGATGAGCTCTGAGGAGACCAACAAATTCACATATACAAAAATTAATGTATACAATGAACATTGCAGGTGCAGTACAGAGAATAATCGGAGGTAATTTTTTCATAACATAGTGCACAATATACACATACAATTAGTACAATATAAAATGTAGTTGCAATACATCATAAAGAAAAAGATGGCAGCTGAATTATACAATATATTAGTATACCAGTAGTCATAAAGAAAAAGTAGGAGCTGAAATTATACAATATATTAGTAAAAGTAGTCTCCTTAATGAGGTTCTGAAGATGTCAGTAATAGTATAGAAGGACAAGGTAAGTTGTTATTAAGAAAAGGAACTTGATTACTGAGAAGAGAAGGGTAAGTTGAACCAAGTAAGAAGAGCTAGTTGATCCCCATGTTACTGTATGTTTGAAATTTGTGTATGCACTTTGTGCATGAATGTGTTTTTGTATACTTCAGTTTTGGTTAACTTTCCAAGGACATGCTGGATGACTTATCTGTCCCAGAATGTGGCATGATTTGTGATCTGAGAAAGTCCCTATCTGATCAACTCACTCAGCTAAATTATTTAGTAAATTATTTTTCAGAATTTCTCTGCAAGACCATATCAGTCAAGGTAGGAAGTATGATTCTGGGCTGGAGACAGATGACCAAGAATATGTACTTTCAAGTTTTAATTTCAACTAAGCTTACTGCAAAAGCAAAAAAATTTAAAATGTAGCATTTAATAGTTAGAATTAAATGCATGCAGACATAACACTGTATATTTTAATCTATTTCCGTCTTTATACTCTGAGAAAACAGCACCCCAGCCTTGAACTAATTCCTACCTCCAACACAGCATGCAAGATTTAATGTGGTAAGCTGCAGACTTGGCAGTTTCAGGTTCAGGTTTTCCAATGGACATCACTCTCTTAATGTTTCAGTGCTTCTATTTGAAAAACAGCTAGTACGGCTGAGTGTCACAGTTGCTCATTCAGTCAGGCTAAACCTGTAGGAAGTAGGTGACAATGACAAATGTAGGCCTGCATTGAATATAGTTTCATAGGTAAGTACTAGGCTATCTGCCCATGGGCATTTATAAGCCTAGCCACAGAGTGATGGCTTTTGCCTCCCCATTAGATTAGTAACCTGGCCTCTGTCAACAGGGCTCCTGAAGTGATCCCAGGATAGAACTTACGATTACCCATCCACTCATCAAGATTTCTTTTGAAAAGGGTCAGAGAGGAGCTCTGTCGTATATGGATTGGGATTCTATTCCAGAGTGAGGGAGTTGCTGGGACAGGAATCTATCCCTCCAGCATGTCCTGTTTATTGTTGTACATAGGTTCAAGTCACTAGAATGAGTGATTTTGAGGGATCTCGTTTTTTTGAGGTGAAGCATGTCCATTAGTTCAGGGTTTGACATGGCCCTATAGGTCAGACATAGGTCACCTCTGAGAAGACTGTAAGCGACTGAGAAGAGCTGGAGCTTTTTTAGTCGTGCTTCATAGGGTAATTGTTTAAGGCCCTTAATCCTCTTAGTGAGGTACTTCTGTGGTCTTTCTAGTTGTTGCAGGTGTCTAGTGAGGTACATCCCAAATGGGGCATTGTACTCTATTATGGGCCTAATGAGTGAAGAGTAAAGGGGCACAATCACTTCCTTGGATCTGGATGAGAAACTCTTTGTGATCAGGTGTGCCACATAGAAGGATTTCCTGACCGTTTTGGCTATGTGGTTATCAAAGGAGAGCATGCTATCTACTTGGGTACCCAGGTCCCTAATTACTTCTTCTGTACTTAGTGGATTCCCATCTATGTGGTAGTTTGTAGGTAATTTGTTTTTCCCAAATGGGATTACTATGCATTTTTTGGCATTTAGCTTGAGGCCGTGACTTTGACACCAGGTGTTTGTCTCTGTGAGACCCTTTTGCAGGATGTCTGTGTCAGCTGGAGAGTCAATTATTGCACCCAATTTACAGTCATCTGTGAACTTGGTTAGCCATAGTCCCTCCGCCTTTGCCTGTACTTCGGAGAAATATATATCCCGAACAGGAGGGGTCACAGGACTGAGCCCTGTGGGACTCCGCTTGTGACTGGTTTAGAGTCAGACATGGCGCCTGCCACTCTTACCATGTGGGTTCTGTCTGAGAGCCAATTGGCAACCTATCTCGTGACATAGGGGTTAATAATTAAGCTGGTGAGTTTGTCTGTGATTCCTGAGTGTGGGATGGTGTCGAACGCCTTAGTGAGGTCCAGATATGCTGTGTGGACCACCTTCCCTTCATCTATGGCCTTGGTGACTGTTTCGAAGAAGTCGACCAAGTTCAGGAGGCAAGATCTGCCTTTAACAAAGCCGAACTGGGTGGGGTCCAGTCTCTGGAGGTTCCCAATGTCCCTGTTAATGAGCTCCATGATAATGCGTTCCATGGTTTTGCAGACCAAGCTAGTCAAGCTTATAGGGCAATCGTTCCCAGGGTCACTTGTGGCACCACCTTTGTGGAGTGGTACGACTGTTGCTGTATGCCATTCTTTGGGTACATAGCCTGTAGAGAGGCTGAGTTTAAATAGTGATTTGAGATGGGGGGGTTAGTTCATTTTGACACTTGTGTAAGACACAACCTGGGATAGCATCTGGTCCCATTGATGCTGTGTTTATGGCCTTTGCAAGGGCTGTCTTTACTTGTGTGTCTGAGATATCTGGAGTGCCACATTTTTCTGGGATGGGTGCTAGCCCTTTTGGTGGAGAGGGAGGGGTGATGTTTGCACTGAACTTGTCAGCCAGGATGTTGGCAATGTCGGTTGGTTCATTGTATTTATGGCCATTATGAACTGCAAAAGTAGTAGTTAAAGATGTGTGATTAACAACTTAAGCAAATATGCATCAGTTAAGACTGCATTGATTCACTGCATTACCTGCAGTTACTTGTTAAAGTAAAAAAAAAAAAAAATGCCAATGACTTTGTCAAAACATGTTTTGAATTCAGAATGTGATGTGATGGAACAGCTGTACAACTGCATTGTTTTTTATGGAAATAACAAAACTGTGGATCTTTAAGTCCAGCATTCTTAACTTATAACAGTTCAAAACTTACTGATCAAAAAATCCACATTTTAACATTATAAGATTCATGAAGTAACAGCAGCAAAGTTACTTATATTTGTCTTGAAGAGTGACTTTTTAGAGTTATACAACATATTAATTTATTTTGTTTATCCTTTGTTGAGCATGTTAGTCCCACTAGGCTAGTGGCCTCTTTTCAAGGGAGACTGTGGTAGTATTTACTATTAGCTGAAATTTGTTCAGAGTATCAGGGAACTTTCCTACTGTTTTCGATAGGTGCCTTGGGATCCTTTGCTTCCACATGAGCTACCACCAACTCGAGCAGATGGGACCTTGGCTTGGCATTTCACCTGAAGGCTGATATACTCAGGAGTACAGCACCCTTCTTGTGCTGCATTGCAGTGTCAATAACTGATGTACCTGGTGTCTGAGTAGAACTTGCAGCCTTCTGCATCAAAGGCAAGTGTGCTTCCAGTTGGGCCACTGACAGTATTGCTGTGAACTACAAAAGAAAAAAGTTCAGTTGCTTTCCTGTCTTGCCTTGTACCCATATGCAGATACTCCCTACCCCAAATGATATTTTAACCATGGAAAAATATAAAGAAAATATGCATACACAACTTCCTTGTGGAGGATCTCACACACTACATCCTGCACTCACCACATGCCTAGAGCATGTTATGCTGAGGAACGTTAAAAAAAAAAAAAAAAAAAAAGTCTCAAACCTCAAAGACCCCCTAATCCTACAAATGGTAACACATATCCTCAGCAATCTCTAAAGCAGATACCAAAAGCAACTACAAACACCACACACAAGCCTACACACACTAGTCCCCAAAAATTGAAGCCCATAAGGAAAGCAAAGACTTTACCAAGGACTCTTGCCATCCAACACTCTGATGCCCCAGTCAGAAGGCTAGACAAGAAGATAATTGTCAGCTGCTTATCTGGAGTCAGGATCTGCAGTATCATACATGTACTCAAGTCCCTGCACCATGGGTACAAATATGATTTTGCCATAGTCCATGTGGGTGTAAATGACTAGAGATGTACATCACTGGACTATATGAAAAGAGACATTATGGATCTCGCTGAATGTGTCATAGGCAGACATGTGCCTTGCATTGAGCAACATTCTACCTTCACTAAGGATGATGCCACAACATGAACAAAAAATAATCGATGTTAACAATTGGCTTACTTTCTGTTGTTATTCCAGGCAGATTTAATATCTGTCTGCATGACATGGTTAACAGCCCACATAGCTTTGCCAAGGATGGATTGCACCTGTCCCCCCAGGCTCTCAGATATTGGCTAAAACAATATCTTTTTTAGGCAATGCCAAAGTGACATTTTTTCCAATACTGCATAAAAAATTCAAGGGAACCTTAATGTGTTACTGCTCATTACTGTGAACCGCAACAAAAAAACTTCAAATCCTACAAGCTCTCCTCACTCTGGAGAATATGGACCTCTGTGCCATTACCACAAAGTACTCCAGCAATACAAGGCTATAGTGCCTTCCACACATTTACACCAACAGCAGCACACATGGGGTCTAAAGGTGGAGGTGTCTCCTTATACAGCAGCAACAAAAGTACCTCTAGTTTGGTTGTACAGGATGATGCCCTTGAGTTCATCCATGTGCAAGTCACCAGAGATAAAGTCCCCTACCATATCCTAGGTAACTATAGGTTACCATCTATGCTCCAAAAGTCTCATAATTACACCTACTGGAGATGCTCACCATCTAACCAAAAATCCTATTCATGAGGGACTTTAACTACCCCTTGTAGAGACTGGGAAGCATACACTGCCTCAAACTTGCAGGCACTTCATTTTCTGGAACAGATAGTGCGCTGTCCAACTACAGGTTCAGATGTACTCAACCTAGTATTCATCAGCATGTGGGAGTGCTGCATCCTCCCCATGTTGCATTCTCACTGATGTCAGATCACAAGGCTGTCTCCTTCAAAATAAAAATCAACTTGGAAAACCCAACTAAACCTGTAACAGGTACTATTCTAAAGAAATGTGCATCCTACTGAGTGACAGTTTGTCAAAATTCATTGCCCCTGAATCCTGGGATTACAGCAACCTATGCAGAGTTGTTTACAGAAACCCTGTACAAACATGAATGGCTGTGTAGAGGCTACTGTATCTACCATAACAAAGCCCTTAAAAAACACCAAAGTAAACTCACTGATGGAATCCCAAGCTTAACTGGGTAAATAAAAATAAAAAGACATGGCCAAAATAAGAAAGACCTACTCTCATAAAGACAAGAATTTACTGATTAAACAAGAAACTGAGGATTAGTTAAATCCAACAAGGCCAAATGTGAGGTCAGAATAGCCTCTCAGGCTAAGGGCAACCACAAGGCCACCTTCAGCTATGTCTGAAACTTTAAAAGTAACACACAGCAGTGTGCTGAATTCATGGTAAATGTACCACTTTTACTAAGAGAGACCTAGCAAATCCACTGACTGCCAAATTCAGCTTAAACTTCACCCCCCCCCCCCCCCCGTGTGAAATCCCTTCAAACATATCCCACCAACTATCAGCAGGGAGCAGGTCTTGGTGGTGCTTGCCAGGGCCATAAACACTGCCTCACTGGACCCCAACAATATTCCAGGTTATTTCCTAAATAGCTTAAAACATGACCTTTCAGTACCACTTGAGGCACTTTTCAACTACAGCCACCAAACCGGTTATGTATCAAGTGAATGGAGGACTGCAACAGTCATCCCACAAGGGTGGTCTGTCAACTGACTGCAGAAACTAAGACCCATCAGTCTGACTACTAGTCTAATGTGCAAAGCCATGAAATAAATTGTCATGGAAATGATCAACAAGGACATTGACAACTTACAGGCATTGGCCTCCTCCAACGTTGACTTTAAGGGAACATGATGCCTACTAAACCTAGTAGCCGCCTTTGAGAAGGTCACAATGGCAATGGTTGAGGGGAAGGGTGGTCCTTACTGTCTACCTTGATCTGGCTAGTGCATTCGATACTACCCCTGCTCAGGTATCATTGACTAACTCAGTGGATTACCAGCTGGCTCACAGATGGGGAACCAAGAAGTCAGGATCTGTGAGACAACCTCCACCAAAAGACCAGTCACCAGTGGAGTACCTAAGGGAACCATGTTGAACCCACTTCTGGTTGGCATCTACTTCTCAGAAGTCAAAGCTAATGTCAAGGGCCTCTGATGCACCAGTTTCTCAGATGACTGTGAACTGTGAGCTTGTCATAGATTCCTCCTACAACACTAACATTCTGCAAGAGGGCCTAACACAGACAAATGACTGGTGCCAAAGCCACAGTTTAAAACTCAATGTCGAAGTGCATTATAGTGCTGTTGCAGGAAAAGTCTACACAAGATAATTACTTCATCAGTAAAACACCCCTAAGAGTTGACACGTTAGGGATGTGGGAACATATGTAGACAGTAATCTGGTCTTTGGCCAGCACTTAGGCAAGATAGTAAGAAAGTCATTCTATGTCGCCCAACCTATAAATAAGGGTATGGCATCCAGGTCCAAGGATGCTACAGTACCACTTTACTCTGCCCTTATTAGACCCATCATTGAATACAGTGCCCCCTTTGGTATGTACCTGACCATTCATTTGCAACAGCTGGAATGCCCAAGAGGTTCCTCACCAGGAGAATCTTGGGTATTGACATACTTTCCTACACAGATCGCCCTGAATGCTCAACCTCTATATTCAGTATCTTACTGGATACTAAGAGATGCTCTATGCCTATCATATATGGCATCTAGAGATCCAGCCCTGATGGATCTTTTGTACATCCACAAAATGAACAGCACTAGAAACATTAGACCAAGTATTTAAACTTTGCCTGTGACATAAATGAAACATGCTGGCGAGACCAATATGTGTCTCAAAGGATCCTTACTGTGTGAAATAGGCTTCCCATCCATTTGAAGCATGGATAGCTATCCCTAGTCAAATGTAACCTTGACCTTTGTATGGGAAATCCTAAATTCACCCCTGGCATGGCCCCCATGTCTCCAATGGATAGAGGCAGGCAGCAAGTTAAATATTACAAACCAAGCATAAACTTCACAGTGTGGAGGGTGTGAAGTTCACTCCTTGAAATATGTTCTACACCTACTTCACTAATAAAAATCTAACTTTAAAATACGTACTATAAAATAATAAAATAATAGGTAGTCCACAGTTGAGTTAAAAATGGAATATCCTTTATTGAAACACACAAACTGCACTAGTACTGCCAAAGCGATCCTAGTGGAGTATAATTAGACATTCATTATTTATATAAAATCAGATTATTTTGAGCAAGGGAGTAGTTACAGGGGGTGGTTCTGTTAAGAACAATAAGAGCATTAAACTCATTCCTTAACCAAGTCCCCCCTTCCCTTTAACACCATAGTGTAAACTGAAACTATGCTACCTTAGAACTGAAACTTAAAAGCTAGAGATAAGATAAATGTATAGTATAAGAACAGCTTCATAGACCAGGATCGTAGATTAGTACTAGGCTAACTGCCCTTGTGGGCCATTTTAAGCTTTGCCAGTTACCACATGTAAGAATCAAACCCTGCACCTTGTGTCTGTAAGGTAAAGACCTTAGCCATTATGCCAACCTAAGCTTATAAAGGCTAGCCTACTACTCCAAATTTTATTAAAAATAGACAGCAACTCACTAACAAAATGACTAATTAACAAAAAGATCTACCACTAAACATATTTCGGAATAAATATTGGTAACTTATAAACTGAAAAACTTTTAACAAAGATTGCTTTCGTACGAAGTAAATACTTCATCAGGTTTGTGTGTAAAAACATATATTATTAATGAACATTTGTATAAATCTACAAGTGAACACCTAAGTGGGCTGAAAACCATAGCTATAATTGGTAAGGTGGAAATGCAGTTAAAAATATTAAAAATAAACCATTAAGACCCTGGGGATCTTTTCAAGCGTGCCATCCTCCAAGAAAGCACTTAGTATAAATGAGTCAAATTATCAGAAAACAGCACCAATGTCAGTTATTTACATTGTAAAATATTTACAATGTTTGATGTTTGTTTATAACCATATTAACTTGTATTATATTAGCGTGTCATATCAGCATTAATCAGTCTCATATCAGACTTTTAAACAGTGGGGCAGTTTTCTGAGTTTTAGTATGCTTTTTATGGAGCAATAATAATTAAGCCTCTGTTTTCTAAAAGAGTTCAGTTTCAGCTGCCACAGTAGTTCACATTTTTTCTAAAAGATTAGGGATGTTTTCTTCCAGTTCCAAAATGTCCACATGATCAATAATTTAAAGCTAGTGTGTCTTTTGTGAAGCTAGAGGTGCTGAGCCAGTGCATTATTCTTGCACTTAGCTCTAATTTTGAGAAGATGGCCAGATGTCCTTCTTTTAAGTCTGAGTGCTTTCCCCACATAAAATGCTTCACAGTCATTGCAGCTTGCCCTGTAAACCACGTAGATTGAGTTACAGTTATCTCCTGCATTGGTTTAATCGGTTTCTTTAAATAAGGGCAGAAAAACATGTCTCCCTCCTGTATGTGCTCACAAAAAACACAGGTGGCTTCACACTTATTGGTGCATGCATCCAGTGGTCTTGGGCCTACCTTTAACCCAAATCCTGATGTTTCTGGCTTTCCCGTACACAAAGGAATGAACTTCTCCAAGGATGTCCATTAAGTACAAGCTTTCAGTAATTGTGGCCCATTTCTGTTTAATAATATCAATGATGCTGTGATAGTCAACAGTAAAAGTCAAGATACAGCTGTCTTTATATTTGTTTTCTATAGATTTCGTTAATACCTTCCTGTAAGAACTATTAAGTGCTGGTGAATTTGTACTTTTTAGTTCAATTATAGGTTCCAGAATGCTTCTTAACATATTGCTTTCATATCCCCTCACCAAAAAATCATTTTCAAGATCATTTAGGTTCTTAAGGAAGGGTACCATTTTCGTGGTGATCCTGGCCAACCTGTAGCCGTGGGACTTAACAACATTATATTTCATCCTGGTAGGATGGAGACTCTCATGTATGTAGCAGGAGGTTTACTCTGGTAGGTTTTCTGTCAAGATTTGTGTCCATTTTAACTTGATCCAAGTCTTTAGTAATATGCATACCTAAGAAGACTGCCGAGGTGAGGCTGTGGGAAGAGGTGAAATGTGGGAAGCTGGTCCATTAACAGACTTAGAGAGAAAATTTGTGGGGATTCAGAATAGTTGAAACACCTGATGTCCTTAAGGAGTCATTTGCATGTATCCCATTATCTTCTTTTACAAAAGGTTTTAAGGAATCCCACAGTGAAAACTCTAGCTTGGCTAGAATTTTCCTGTATTTTTTTATTAATTTTTTGCAGGGAATATTATGAGATCACACGGTCCTTGGGAAAGGAAATATTCCCCTACTCAAGGATTGTCGGTCTTGACTACCTTTCTCTTGGGTGTCTTCATTTTGTTATTTCAACAGGATGTCTGACACCCATATACAATGGATATAAAAAGTTTACACACCTCTGTTAAAATGCCAAGTTTTTGTAATATAAAAAATGAGACCACAGTAAATCGTTTCAAAACTTTTCTTACCTTTAATGTGACCTATAACCCGTACTATTCAACTGAAAAACAAGCAAATCTGTTAGGGAAAAAATATAAAAAATAAAAAACGTACAATACGCTGGTTGCATAAGTGTGCACACCCTTAAACCAATACTTTGTTGTGTGTGCACACCCTTAAATTAATACTTTATTGAGGCACCTTTTGATTTAATTACAGTATTCAGTCTTCTTAGGTGCACACCTGCCGTCAGTTAAAGAGACTCTGATTAACCTCAAAGTTGAGCTGTCCTAGTAGGATTTTCCTGACATTTACTCAGTTGCCTGCTACAGCAAAAGCCATAGTTCATAGAGAACTTATAAAGCATCAAAGGGATCTCATTGTTGAAAGGTATCGGTCAGGAGAAGGGTACAAAAAATTTCCACGCATTGGACATACCATGGAACACAGTGAAGACGGTCATGAAAAAGTGGATAAAATATGGGACAACAGTGACGTTGCAAAAAACTGGATGTCTCTCCAAAATCTACAGCAGCACTGAAGGAGCTGCAGGAATTTCTGGCAAGTAATGATTGTGTACTACATGTGACAACAATCTCTCGTATTCTCCGTATGTCTGGATTATGGGGTAGGGTTGCAAGACGGAAGCCTTTTCTTACACAGAAAGACTTCCAGGCCCAGCTAAAATTTGCATAACAATACATCAGGTCTCCCAAAAGCATGTGGGAAAATGTGTTATGGTCTGAGGAGACCAAGGTTGAACTTTTTGGCCACAATTCCAAAAGGTACATTTGGCACAAAAACAACATTTTGCATTACCAAAAGAGCACCATCCCCATGGTGAAGCATGGTGGTGGCAGTATCATGCTTTGAGGTTGCTTTTCTTCATCTGGAACTGGGGCTTTAATCAAGGTGGAGGGAATTATGAACAGTTCCAAATACCAATCACTTTTGGCCCAAAACCTTCAGGCATCTGCTAGAAAGCTGAAGATGAAGAGGAATTTCACCTTTCAACACGACAATAACCCCAAAAATACATCCAAATCAACAAAAGAATGGCTTCACCAGAAGAAAAATAAAGTTTTGGAATGGCCCAGCGAGAGCACAGACCTAAATCCAATAGAAAATCTGTGGGGTAACCTGAAGAGGGCTGTGCACAAAGAGGCCGTTGCAATCTGACAGATTTAGAGCACTTTTGCAAGGACGAGTGGGCAAATATTGCCAAGTCAAGATGTGCCATGCTGATAGACTCCTACCCAGGAACACTAAATGCTGTAATTAAATCAAAAGGTGCTTCAACCAAGTATTAAGGGTGCGCACACTTATACAACCAGCATATTGTACTTTTTTATTTTTTATATTTTTCCCCTAGCAGATTTGTTTGTTTTTCAGTTGAATTGTACAGGTTATAGATCACATTAAAGTTGGGAAAAGTTTTGAACTGATTTATTGTGGTCTCATTTTTTTTATATCACAAAAACCTGGCATTTTTAACAGGGGTGTGTAATCTTTTTATATCCACTGTATGTATAATTTACATGCATGTACCCAGCGGCTTCCTTCTCCTTAAGTTGTGCTGTATGGACTTCACTGTCTTGATCTAGATTTTACAGTTGGCTACTTTAGTTTCCCTTTCTTACCATCCCTGCTAATATTGTTCTTTTGTGCAACTAAATATTGAAAACTAATTTGTTTACCCTGGGTCACAGGAGACGTCAGTATATTGATGACCGCTAGATATACTTTTGATAAAGGATCTCAAATCAAAGTCAGCTATACCAAAGATGATCATAACAGAAATAAGCTGTTTTGTACTCTGATGCCAAAGTAAGTTGTTGCATGGCTTAAATACCACCCAGAAGTGATTAAAATGATCTAGCCTTCACTTTACTAGAAAACCAAGTTCTTTGTTTTCCCCAACCAATTTTAAATTTCACATTACAACTATCCTCAAAAATCCAAATCCCCTTCCGAAGACCATAAAACTGAATGGCTCGGCGGCACTAAATATAGCGATATTAGCATTAGTAATGACAGCCAAGTCAAATATATGATTGCCAAAACTAATCTGAAGTTGAAAGTGCTGTTTTGGGTTACATTCTTGACAAACACATCTGTAACATGTCTACAGCAATTACTTTTATTCCCTTCCCCTTACGCATGGATGTCTTTCTACTCAACTTTAAAACATCATCAAAACAAGTGAAGAAATGTCTCATAATGTGATATGCTTTGTAAAGCATTATGTAAGGTACATCAGTACTGTGTTTAAAGTAGTGTGACTGGTTAATATCTGCACACATTGGTAGCATGTCAAAAGGGCGTGTTTCATTAATGTCTCTATTTACTCTGTGTTGAATCATTTGTTGCACACACTGCTCACTTCATAGAAATTATTTTGCAAGACATTGTCATTCAGCAGGATCAGTGAAGCTCTGTTTGTTCGTGCTGGTACTTGCATTATTGGCTGGTTGCATTGATAGCATCTGCTCTTTCTGTCCCACCCCACTCCTTATTCTGTATGCACTCTGTATTTAAGCTGTAGAACAGAAAAATAATGATCCTAGTATTTCTATACTTATTTTTCTGTTGTATTTATGCATGATTTTGTTTTGTCGTAAAATTTTCAGTTCGCTTTTTACCTCGGCTCCATGTGCACTAAGCTGTGTTCAGCCATGGGGCAGATTAAGAGCCTCTCTTTCACGTGCACATTACTTTGTTCTGTGTGATACCATAGCTGAGTCACTGTATACATATTCAATAATAAACTGAGAACAAAGCCTAGGCATGTTTGGCAGCTGCATGTATCCTAGGTTGAAATGCTGGGAAAAAAAGTACTGAAATATGAGATAATGTCACCTGTAAAGTGTTTGGTTTGCCTCTCTCGTTTGTTGAATAAGAAAATAGTGGATTTAAAAATCCAGGCTAGGAAGGTGCATCGTCTTTTACATGCTGTTGGATTTTGACAATGACTGTGTTGCTGTGGGAAGCATAGAGTTGCAGTACAGAGGAAGTGGTTGGATGTTTACCACATTTAAGTCACAAGAGGTGACCTGAGAGCAAGTTTGATTAAGTTTAATTCATAAATGTTGCACATTTTTAAATGTAAGTTTCTGAATGTGGCTTATGATATTAAACAGTGTTTGCATGGCTCTTTATCAGGTGCAAGCAAGTTCGGGAAAGGTGACAGGAAAGGCATAGGCGTTTTACTGGCTTTCCTATTTTGGGAGATGCTGGGGGGGGGGGGGTCATAAGCAGAGATGGCAGCCCTGGTAGTGATGCTATGCATCCTATCCCTGCAAATACAGGGGCACACACCAACAGACATTCTTGGCCTTAACCATACATTGGCTGTTGGGGTGGCAGAAGGGGATAGGGCAAAGATGTAAAATTCCCTGTGGTCATGCGTATGATGCTGCACTGGCATACTTCTGTTTGCTGTCAAGTAGCGATAGGGTTTTTGGATTAGATCTGGAAGAAATCAGGAATATTTTCTGTTATCCAAGGCTGAGGAGAGACAACAATAGAAGCAGATGGTCTGCTCATTAAGGACCTAAACATGCATTTAAAAAAGTAGTAGTTTAAAAAAAAAGGAAAACTACTTAAAAATATGTAAATGTCTGTCGAAGAGATTGCAAAGTCACTGCCTTTAGGAAAATAGGAATAAAGATATAAACTAAAATGGCAGAAACAGTATGAAGCAATTTAAAAAGTAGATAGCCAGGCAACATTTAATTTTCATTTCTGTTTTTGCTTTATTTATAGTGCTTAAAATTGTAAATAGTTTACAGATATAAGTAAAACAAGCACATAAAGTACATTGTATAAGAGTATAAATCTAACACAGTGGGGAATGTCACAAAGTAATTGATCATAGGTGAAGCCTCATAAAGAAATGCAAGTAAAGGAAATTCCTTGCTGAGACAGAGCCGTTCAAGTAAGCAAAAGCACTCCTGCTCAGCTTGATCAAGTTTGGTTCTTGGAGCAGTTAACAGCCCTTCACTTGGTTATCTGAGTGGACAAACAAGGACAGAGGGGACCATAGTTCCTATTAAATAGGGAGAGACACAGAATGTTCAGGGTTTGATAAATACATAACATAGATGCAGATGCCATAAGCAGCCATCCCAAATTCCACAGCATGTGAGTTGTGTGATAAAATTTAGATGATCAGTCAAAACCATAGCTATGGAGTCTGGGACCTGCTGCAAGCAAACGGAATCTGCGTCGCACAGCCCTGGGTAAAAAAATGTAATGGAAGTGGTGCAGTGTCATGGTTGTGGGGCAACATTTTAGGAGACATTCTGGAGAATACTGTGCTCCTCTTACTGGCAACTGTCCAGGATAAGAGGTTACTCATGTCTGGTCAGAGTGAGTTGAAATTGTGATTTTCTGTCCTGCTAAGGGATCACAGTATCCAGTACTGCTGCCTGAAAAGATTGTCTAATGCAGGAATAAGTGGGTAGTAATGGGTTCCAGATGGGCACGGTTATTGACATGATATCTTTCTCTGCAGTAAATCACTATAGTTCCTATGTTCTCTTGTAAAGGGACACCAAAATGCAGTCCAAGGTAGATGCTTGGGGAAATTCACAGAAAGTTTGTATAAACTTATTTTGGGGAACTGCATTCTTTTCAGTTTCTTATTCTTAATATGAGTGGTACAGCTCGCTCTATACAGCTATCAATATGGCTGTACAGAGATGTTGTAAATAGCTACGCATATGCTGTGGTATTTACTGAGTTTGCAGGTGCTTGGAATTTAGCCAAGATGTCGCTTAGTAGGGAGAACTTAGCTGTGGAATAGTTTGCAAATGTGTTTGGTTTTCCTGGATCCCTGGAAATAATTTTTATTTCTAGCAATGCTGCGTTATGGCTGCATCTGATGAGGGAAGACTCCCAGTCTTACACCACTTCTAATGCACAAGTCCAGCAATTCCTAAACTTTGATAATACCAACATCCTGGAACAACTGGTCCATTCTCCTACAAGGGAGTAAAAACATCCTTGACCTTGTACTCACGAACATTGGGGGGGGGGGGTGATGTTCCTCACCGATCTTGTCTCGCTTCATGTAGTTAAGGGAGGTACGTCTCAGGTCATTAACACTCACATGGTCTATGACAGTCATAGTGGTACCTGTGGTTTAATGATCTGATTGCCTGTCTGACTTGATGGATGTTAGCCCCGGAAAGGCAGCTAACCATGACTCTCTCATTACTTCTGGTGATAGGGACATCCATTGTGCCTCACTATAGAATCACCAATGACAAGGAAATTTGGCTGTGCACTGGTTTGCCTTAAGGGCTTAACAGTAAACTTCTGGATACAGTGTTACTATGTGTAGCTGTGGGTGGTGGTTTAACGTGGTCTTTACTTGAAGCTTGAGGACCCCTTCTTTGATTCTGATATGCAGGAGGTCTAAGTGTTTTAGGAAGGTTGTCTGTACGTGCCTCAGTACAAGTTGTTTTATGCGTGGGGTCTTTTCCCTGTGCAGTAGGCATGGTGCAGGTGTCACTGACTACCTCTGTAGGATTTGTTTTGGTTGTATGAGAGAGTTTTGACTCTGGTGTTAGTATATTTACATCTCTCCCATACTTTATCTGTTTTATTAAGAATAAGTGGGTTGTCCGTGTACATGATCTACTAGGGAAGAGTGCAGGAAAATAAATATTGAATAGATCAAGAAGAAAAAGGACCTTGATGACCAGTGCTCAGCTATGCACATACAATATGTTTTAGCAGTTAAAAAAAATCTGTCTAGACAGGAAGGGTATTTTAAGGGAAACATACACTGTAAAAGACTGGCATGTGCACAGATTACTAGGTCATTACGCAGCAAGATATTTGTGACTATATAGATCACTGCTAGGTGACACTGTGCAGAGAGCAGCAGTTCTAATTAAATACTGTATGTATAAAAAAAAAGTCGAAAGTGCATGCATTCAACACAAATAATGTTTAGTTTATCTAAGCCTTCCACTTGCACACCATTGTTTAATATCAGTGGTAGTTACTGTGCGAGAACTTGTGCGAGTTTGAAATTTGACCGTTCTGTAATGAACATAATATATTTTGGGATAATATCTTGAGATGAAAGGACAGCTGTTAGAAGAAAAATAACAGTGGAATATCTTACAGTGATATTCTAGTTACTTAGGCAGGAAAAGTGGGGGGGCTATTGCCCTTGATAATAGTTTTTTCATTGAACAATTATGAGCTATAATTTAGCTACTAAATTGTAGTTAAATTTAATGACAGTCCTATGGCAAGAAATTTGTATATAGTCCATTGATTAATGGGCAGGTAAAGTGAATGCATACCAGTTTTCTGTAGATTTGTACGGCATAATGATAATGGATATTGATTCTATACACTGTCCAGTGCTTACAATTGTTTCTTGCCATGGATATCTCAGAGCCCATTTGTGTTAATTGATTGATCTGTCTCTGCACATGGGCATATAGCCGGGTTAAAATATAAGGTGCAGTTTCGCTATGTGGCATTTAAATATTTTTGTCACACTGCAATGCTTTTCTGCCTCATTGACATATGCTGTACTTCATTATATGTTCACTAGAATGTAGCATGACTGACCTCATAATATAAACTAGACATGTCAAGTAGCTAGGTTTTCTGAATCACACCCCACCATAGGAGTAACCACTCATCACAAATATTTACTTAGCATGATGTGGCAAAGTTTTTTTAGTCCGGACCATAGGTTAAGAAAACAAACTCAAACTCACAGGTCAGTACACCACAAGCTCCAGGGTAGCTCTCCCTACCCTGACTGACCATTCAGCTAAATGGCTTATGACTCTCCCATACAGAAATCACAGATGCAGTTAAGCAGTGTTTCACATATATCTGCTAATGAACTTGTTTTCCTACTCTTGGCTACCTATATCCTTACAGAATCTTCTTAATTTGTTTTTGTTTTCTTGTTTGTTTATTTTTTTCAGTTGTGTATCTTCACATTACAGCACAAGACCAGTTACATTTTCTGTTTTGCATGTCTTTTACACATTACAGATGTGGTTATTTCCCTGTTGAAAACAGTTACAAACATAATATGCTTTTTTATTAATTGCATAGAAAAGTGCCATAAGTTCACATCTTTTCACACCACTGCATATCACAAACTGCAACTTGTCATATTTTCCCATACCTGTTGAAGGTTTTTATAAGGCTCAAGTACAACTCCCCAATCTGTTAATAGTCTAGCAAGTTTGAACTTTGTAAATGGTGTTGTAATTGTTACTTTTGTTACCTTCGCACGGGTAGAATGTTTTATTTCAGTTATATTTATTTGTTCCAGCATGTACCTTGCTTATTTAGCAATTTGCTCATGTAGCACTTTTTAAATTGAAAAAAAAGATTGAATATGGAAAGATAAATCATGGAAGATATGTATGAAAATAGAAATTAAGTATTTTGCAATGCATTATTTAAAGATTTAGGTAATTCATCATATGATCACACATTTAAATGTCAATATTTTTTTTCGGATTAATCTGATCGTGGAGAGAAAAGGCACAATATGCTTCTATTTTAAGAAACAAAGTAACAAAACGTGCTTATTGCCCATATTTCACCCTGCTTGATCAATAAGAGTTCTTTTGGGTAGAATGTTACTTTTTGATTATTATAATTTGTTCAGTAGAGGCCTATCCCTCTCATAAGATAAAATTGTTATAGCTTTCTGAGACTTCCGGTAAATGCATATTATGAATGCGTCACTATTTTACTTACAAGGGTGTACAGATGAATTGTCCCCATCTCTAGAACAGGTCTTTAGTGCAGGCAAATTGAAGTGTAAAATCTGTAGTAAGAAAGTTCCTGTGGATGTTACTTCAGATTGGGTGTGGTGTATTGAAGATTTATGCATGGCTGGTGTGATTAAACAAAGGTAGATGTGGGTAAATCTTCAGTCATACACACCCAATGAAATTATTTAAGAAAAAAATTACTTATATTTGTTAAATGTCTTTGTATAGCAGTGCCGTGGTGGTGGTCTGCATTGTTTCCACATTCTGCCACTCTGTTCATGTACTGTGCATGTGTATGGGACTTGCGTTTCCATGCTTTACAGTACAGTACATCAGGGCTTGAAAGCAAACAGTGGAGAAAGGAAGATCTCTGTTGCTGCTTTTTCAGGAAAAAATCTAGAGAGCCAGGGCAAAAATACAAGGAAACTCTGATATGTTCCTTTAGTTTTCCAGAACGTACCTGATTTTCCTTGTATTTTCTCTGCCTTTGTACATACTTCTCAGTGACTTAGGTCAAGAAAACTGCAAGACCTTGGCATATATTAATAGAAGAAAGTCCAGTCAGACTTCAGCAGCAGGACTTTTTTCTAATGTTGTATGCTTGATTTTACAACAAATTAGCTTGCACGTTTTTGCAGATCAACGAGCTACCATTGTATAATAATAGAGGTAGCACAACTTTTTCATGGACTGTTAATGTATGGTCTCACAAAGCTCAAGAATCAGTAATTTTTAGAGATGTAATGTTTTCAGATAATTAAGGATTTGTGTACTATGTTATGTGGCATTACTAGTTTTATGTTGCGAGGGTGGCCTAATGGTTAAGGTGTTTGCCTTAAACACAAGGTGCAGGGTTTGAGTCTCACAAGGGATAATTGACTAGGCTTAAAATGGCTCGCAAGAGCAGTTAGCTTAGTACTAATCTATGAACCTATGTAACAATGTTGAAGATAATATATGTCTGGGTCATATGTGATGCTTGTATTCTACCTATCACTTGATATATTAAATTTAAAATGTTTTCAAGTAAAATAAGTAAATTAAATTAAATGAAACTTGTCAGGATTTCATTCAGATGTGCCAGGAAACTGGATCAACTGTGTAAAAACTCATGTGGACATAGCGAGGATATCCAAAGTGTGTACAAAAGGCAGCTCATTTAGAAAATAAACCATGCATTCTAGTTCCCATGATGCACCAGTGCCAGCAGCTGCACTGCTGTGCTCTTATTAAATGCACAGATTGAAAAGAGGAAGAGGGAAAAAATTGGTGATTCTTGAGCAGTATAGAACAAAAGATTAGGGCAAACTACATATAGAAAATAAGAAGAAACACAGAACGAGGAATATAGAGAGCAGAAATGAGTAATGCAGAAAGACTTAGGAAGTCAGCCAAGCATTAGTGTTTGCTAAGGAGACTGCTAGCCACTTCAAAAAATTGAAAGTCTTTTTGTATAGGTACTAAATAGAACAAAAATACATTGGGATGAGGTAGTGACACTTGAAAAAAGTGTGAGGGTGGTAGAACAGGGCAATGAAAATGTGGGGTTTTAAAATGAGTAGTTTTTTTGCAGCATTAAAAATATGAAAGCAGTGGTGCACACTAAGAGGGCGGTCTGTGCACGTTTGCTGAGGAATTAGTCCAAATGCTAAAGTATGCAAGACCTGGAATCCATAGTTCATGCAGAATTAAGGAGATAAGTAGTGGTGCTGCTAACTGACCTTTGTAACAGAGCAAGAAAAATGACAAAGTTCTTGAATGACTTGAAGGCAAATGTCATTTCCATTTATGGACCTGGAAAGAAAACTAGGTTGGAAAATAACAGCTGGTATGTGTTTGACCTCAGTTGTGCAGAAAATCCCGATACTAGTGCAAAAAGAAGATTTTTTGAACATTTAAAAGTCCATGAAGCACAGAACCCACCAGGAAGGCCATGCCAAACAAATTTAATATGGGTATTTGACTAGGTAACCAGGATATTAAATTAGAAAGGTATTGAGGACTTGTTTTGACATGATACCACACAGTCGTCATCATCATCATCAATCATCATCATCATCTTTCGGCTTTTCCCGTTAGGGGTCGCCACAGCAGATCATCTCTTTCCATTTCTTCCTATCCTCTGCATCTTGCTCTATCACACCAACCGCCTGCATGTCCTCTCTCACCACGTCCATAAACCTTATCTTAGGCCTTCCGCTTTTCCTCTTACCTGGCAGCTCCATCCTTAGCATCTTTTTCCCAGTATACCCATCATCTCTCCTCAGCACATGTCCAAACCAATGCAATCTCACCTCTCTTGCTTTGTCTCCAAACTGTCCAACATGAGCTGACCGTCTAATATACTGATTCCTAATCCTATCCATCCTAGTCACACTGAGTGCAAATCTTAACATCTTTAACTCTGCCATATCCAGCTCTGACTCCTGCCTTTTTGTCAATGCCACTGTCTCCAACCCATGTAACATAGCTGGTCTCACTACTGTCTTGTAGACCTTCCCTTTCACTCTTACTGGTACCCGTCTGTCGCAAATCACTCCTGACACTCCTCTCTACCCATTCCACCCTGCCTGTACTCTCTTCTTCACCTCTCTTCCACATTTACCATTACTCTGAACTGTTGATCCCAAGTACTTAAACTCGTCCACCTTTACCAACTCTATTCCCTGCATCCTCACCATTCCTCTACCCTCCCTCTCATTCACACACATATATTTTGTCTTAGCCCTGCTGACCACCTTCATTCCTCTGCTCTCTAGAGCACATCTCCACCTCTCCAGAGTCTCCTCAACCTGATTCATACTCTCACTACAGATCACAATGTCAT
The DNA here is from genome assembly GCF_019279795.1 of Protopterus annectens. NCBI lineage: Eukaryota > Metazoa > Chordata > Ceratodontiformes > Protopteridae > Protopterus > Protopterus annectens. Next base: position 1,402,093,515 of record NC_056732.1, on the reverse strand, counting down.
CTGCAAACATCATAGTCCACACATTAGCTTATTGAAAAAATGGCAAGGTTTGCAGTGGAAACTAGAGTGAGACCTTGGATATAATATTGGCTTGGCAGTGGGACACACACATAGGAAATTAAGTCTACTGAGATGAAGGGTGGTGATACGTGGGGTACTACTGGGGTTAGGATTAGAAGGAAAGTTTGCTTTTATGGGAATGGCAAAGTTATGCAAAGAGGTACGATGCACAATGTTTTTAGAAGAATGTGAAGAGACTTGACAGGACTGGAGAAATGGTCTAAATATGAAAATTTAATTTCAGTATAAAAGAATGAGTCCGGAAAACAAAAAACATATGAATGAAGTACATGACATAAGAAAAAGTTGTAGAACAAAAAATGGGGTGGGGGGGGGGGGGGTCATGCAGGTGTTCAGATCCTACTACCTAAATGTAAATGAGCCTTGAGAAACTGAAGTAAGTAATGTTGGAATACTTTGCTACAGAGAGCAAAACATGACCAGTGGAATAATGTGAAATGACTATCTTTCTTTAAACTTTTTGTAAGAGATCATCTAGGGTGACGTATGTAGTTCTGGAGACCTAATCATCTATGGACAGAGTGGACAGGGGAATCCAAGAGGAGAGGAATAGAGAAAGATGTACAGTCAGTACAGGAGACCAAATAGAGAGGCCACAAATACTCTTGTGAGGTCTTAAAGAGAGGACAAGAAGAAGATATGGTGGAATGTTTCAAGTACCTCAAAGGTATCAACAGAGTCCAAATGTCTACCTTCTTTCAGAAAAGTCAGATATGTAAGAGCAAGAGACAAGAGGGCATAATATGAACAAAAAAAATATGAGCTCATTAAGGAGCACCAAAGGGGAATATTATTTCAGTTGAATAATAACCACTTACATAAAGAACCACTGTAGATTCACAGGTGAGTACTAGGCTAGCTGCCCTTACAGGCCATTTTAAGCCTAGCCACTTTCCATTTTGGTGGTTGAATTAACCCTTCCCAGTTGGTGTTAGCTTGGTGATACCCATCCCATGCTTTTATATATCATCTCTGGTGAGAATAACTAGGGTCATACCACACAGATAATTTGAGGGGACCCGATGCATCAGATAAAGTATTTAGGAACTGCATCTGTCCATTAGTTGTACAGAAGGCAATCATGAGGTAATTGTTCTGTTTCCCATTCATATGTCAACGTTGCACTTGAATATGGATTATGGACACCGATGAGCTTTGTTTTACATAGTCTGTTCAGACTATCCTTTGCAAGATGGACCTGTCCCTCCAAACAGTTCTGTTGATGCTGCAGAACAGCTTTAGATCCCTAGGTAGTATTTCTGATGTCATTTGATAAATCCATCAGCATTGGGTGAAGGATGTGTTGTATGCAAGACACAGGTCACCTGTTAGGATTCTGATGGATACAGTATGTAGTGACAGGGCTTTGAGCTGGTCCATGTAGAGCATATTGTTTAGGCCTTGTATCCTTTTAGTAAGGTGCATCTGTGGCCATTCTAGTTGTTGCATGATACATGCCAAAGGGGGCATTTATACTCTGATTGGCCTAGTGATGGCTGATTTAAAGGAGAACAATGACATCCCTGGAGGTAGACACAATCCCTTTGTTTATAAGCTGTGTGGTATAAAAAGCCTTTCTCATGACAATGGAGACGTTGGTCAAAAGTTGGCTCACCGTACAAATACGTTTTCAAATACTGACAAACTGGGTTAACTCTTAGGGGTGTATTGTTAATGTGGTAGTTCCCCAGGGTAGATGACTTCCCCAAGGATATAGTAATGCATTTTTTGGCATTTAGTTTGTTCATGTTTTTGGCACCAGTTATTTATTTTGGACAAACATTCCTGCAGGATGGATAATTCTTTTGGGGATTCAGTGACTGCTACCATTTTGCAGTCGTCCGCAAACGTAGTCGGCCAGAGCCCGTTGGTATTATCTTTTACTTTACAAAACTAGATGCCAAACAGGAGAAGTCCCAGCACAGAACCCCCTAATTTTCTAGTCTAGAACTAGTTTCAGAAATAGAGAATTTAACAATGCATGGGTCAGACACAGAATTCTTGTAACTGATGAAATACAAGCAGCTATAACACAGTGCAAACAACTTATTTTAAGAGCCATCTGCAGTAATACTCTTACCTTCCCAAAGGCAAATACAGGACTTAAATCCCTAAAGATTCTGCGTAATCTGTGTATCCTTTGCATATTGGATGATAGATCCCATTGATTACTGGATGCTGACAGTCCACTGCTATTTGGTCTGTGGTCAGTTTAAGAGGTAATAGTTTTCTCAAGCTTTTTTTTATTAATTTTACCACATAAATATTGCACTGGGCAACTGTGGTTGCTGTAATGCATGTACCATCCTGTGACTTTAGGGGTGCAGTTGAGGTTTAGTTGGTGCTAAGATTGAGGTTTTGGTTTTGATTTTGATTGTCATTAAGGTTAGGTCACGGTTAGAGTTATGGGGTGTTGGGGATCAGGCAATTGTTATGAATTGCATGTTTTTGAGTGATGGTTGCCCTAAGGAAAAATGTCAAAGTGGCAGGTTACTGAGAAAGTATGTATATATTTTTGGAATACATAGTATTTGAACTGTTTTGCAGGGAAAACAGTGTCTCCCTCCAACTCTGTCAAGTAAAACTTTCTCATTCCAGGGTTCTGCATCCTCTGAGAGATACTGCTGCACAGATTCATTCCTCCTTCAAGGTTATAAGAGTTCAAAACTAAAAAAAAATAAGTAGTGAGGGTGTGGCAATGTAGAGAGGCTCCCTCTTGCACAAGTATGTGTAGATTTGGTCTGACTGTTTATTTTGTTGTAGTTATCTTTAGTAGTTTTATAATAGTTCAGTGTTGTGCATTATCTTGTGCTGCTTGTGATTTGGAGCTTTGGTATAGTGCACAGAACTGTATATAGGGCCCTGTAGTCGTGGGTAGATCCTTTTCCGTCGTTTAGAAGTATTGTGGGTTAATTACTTGCGTCGTGTTTTGTATATTTTCATTGAATGTGTATTTTGATGCAAATATTTTTGAGTTGTTTTAGACCATCTGGATGCAATAATGTATTCCTTGAGTTTCTTTTAAGACCGTTGTCCTGTGTCCCTCCTCAGTATGACGTTTCTGCAGCTGTTTGTATTTGTATACTTTTGCCTTCCAGCAGCAGTATCGTTTTCTTTTCATCTGCTGTCTACTACTTGATTGAAGCAGTACAAAACAAATTAAAACAATCCTCTGAAATTTTGTAATGGCAACACTTGACCTGGTATTGTTCAGTAGGTCCGTAGTCCCAATAAAATGATGTAGTTTACATGGTAATGGGATAGTTAGTTCTCAGGGTCAGTGTCCTGCAGAAGTACCTAATGTAGTGAATCAGTCTGCATGTCCTTCTTGTGTCTGCTTGATGTTTCACCAGGGTCATTTTTTTCTTCTGACAATTAGGACCAGTCTGTTAAAGTAGAAGTGCCAGGTAAGTGAAAGTGTAGAATTTTGGGTGTGTATGCAGGGCAGCAAGGTGCCCTACATGTGTGCCATCTGAGTGTTGGCATTGCAGGTAGGGTAAGGAAATCTCCTGTTTAGTGCTACCGCATATAGCGGTAAATGGGCGATTTCCCTTACTCCACTGTAGTGCGATTTCGGAGTTGGAATATTAAAGTAGGGGGGTGTGGGGGCCGGGGGTGAAGCCTCTCCTGCATAACATAGTTTTTGTAAGTTTTTTGGTGTTTGTGTGGTTCATTTTGAACCTTCGATGTTCTGGTCTCGATGATCAGAACGTCGATGTTCTGAACATTCGATGATTCAAAGTGAATATATATATATATGTATGTGTGTGTGTGTGTGTGTGTGTGTGTGTGTATATATATATATATATATATATATATATATATATATATATATATATATATAGATATATATATATATATATATATATATATACATACACACACACACACACACACACACACACACACACACACACTTGTAATATGGAAATCCTGTCCATGATAGGGTTGTGCCTTGTGCCTCCCCCCACCCCCATTGCCTTTAAAAACAATGAATAGGGTTGGGAGGGTGGCCTAATTGTTAAGGTGTTTGCCTTACAAACACAAGGTGCAGGGTTTGAGTCTCACAAGGGATAATTTGGCTAAGCTTAAAATGGCTTGCAAGGGCAGTTGGCTTAGTACTAACCTATGAACCTATGAATATGTTTAATTTTTGCTCGTACTCTTGTTTTATAATTGATATTTTAACACATGATAGTATGGTATTTGTGTGTGTGTGGGAGGGAGGTGGGGTGGGAGTGGGTTTGTTTGGTGGTGATTTTATTTTGGTTTTCAAACAGTACTTTAGTAATTTGAGATCATTCAGTATCCTTGTGTTTAGACATCCATTGTTACTGGTTTCAGTATGTTGCTTGTGGTGTGAAATCAACCACTAAGCTGTGATCTTTCCTTATGTCTTTGCTTTACTGCTAATAGCACATGTGACCATATCATTAGCTAAAAAGTGTGTCTGTGTGTGTGATTATATGCATATATATGTACATACAATTAAATACGGGAAGTACAAGGCAGGTGAGTCTTGCAACCATTTACATCTTGTCATTACCCACTCACAGACTGAGCCTTCTGTCTTGAGGAGGGCCAGGACAGTAAAGCTAGGGGTGTAGGGGTGTATCTGTAAATACCCATTTAATTGTCCATTTCCATTTTGAAGGAAGATAATGCATCACACTGCTTAATTTGCACTGTGTAATGAATCTTTCTCTTCACCTTGTTTTATTTATCTGTTAATCATGTCAGTTGTAGTTAGCTTCATGGCTTTGTATGCGAGACTTGTCAAGCTGATGGGCCTGTAATTCCTTGTGTCAGTGGTGGGGTCATCCTTGTGGGGTGGCATAACCACCCCTGCATGCCCTTAATGTCCAGGATGAAGCCAGTGTCTAAAGTCAAGTTAAGCAGTTTAAGTAGGGTCTCCTCCAAAGCTTACTTTTTACTGTTTATTATACAGCCAGGTATGTTATCAGGTCCCATGGTGGACATATTTTAAGTCTTTGAAACCACCTTTAGTACATATTTTTTGGTAAGAGGAAGGCTGAGGGTTTCCAGGACAAGTATTTATTCTTATAAGTAGAAGTGCTAAAAAAATACCACTGACAAAGTTATTTGTCTGGAATTACAATGAACAAATATGAGCAAACCTGTAGTGGTGAACAATAACAGTCTGGCTTCATGGACTATTCTATTGCCCAGTCTGTTGCTAGCGGGACTTCTGTGAATGTTGCAGCAGCCAGCCAGCGAATTGTTCATTTGTATACTAGAACTTCACAATTGGGCTTTGATAGTTGTGAGACTAGTACACTTCCCTGGAAATGCATAATATGCCTCGTTTCCAAGAAAACCTTCCGCATGCCATTTAGTGTGTTAATGGTTAACGCAGGATTGCAAGAAGTCATCCTTTGCTTTATATGGAATTTTTGCCTGGAGTCATAAATTTTATGTGGAGCGTGTGGTGGAGTGGAATTACCTGTTTATTAAACTTCGTTATAATGCCCAATGTGGAGTAGGAGAGTGAACATTCTGTTGTGCACACAGTGTTAGGAGTTTAAGTAAACGGACAGATTCTTGAGGGTTTTACCTCAGATGGCAGCTGAACTCTTGAGGGGGGGACGTAACAAAAGCTGCCCAAACATTTTATAAACTCATTTCACAGTAAGTGAAAACATAGCAAAATGGAATATAATGAAATAAATAGAAGGAAAGAGAAGAAATGAACATGGAATACTTTTCACGGCAGTAAAAGAATGCCATATGCAGGCACAAAAAGTTTTTGACTAGTAAACTGTCACAAAACCATGTTCTGCTAGAGCTGAAAGAACTGTGCATAGATAACTGTGGAACCAGTGGTACTTACTGTGTGTTTAATCTTGTAAGTGAAGGTTAATGTAATAGCACACTTTGTTGGGTTCATGCAAGTAAACCAGTATTGTGACTTTATAACAAAACAGACAGGCTTTTCTCCTAATCAGAGGAGGAATTCTTCATCTTCAAAAGTTTTTCCTACATTTGGTGAGTGTTAAGTGGATGGGTTTAAACTTGCCAATTTCTTATCTCTTATTTACAAGTTATTAGACACGTTTTTCCGTAGAACACATTGCCAGTGGGGTTTCTGTCTGTGCACCAGCAGTGATCCACAGAGTGGACCTTTTTACTCCATTTTTGTGAGACTATGAAGTTAATATTAATATGCAAGAAGCTGTTTGTGGGAGATGGTGGGGGATCAATGTGAGGCTGCCCCCCGCAATAAAATATTTTTTGGGGGGGTAGAATTATCCCTTCATCATCAAGATGAAGATTCATACAATTTGATTTGTCCTTTTGAATTTTTGGTGAAATTTGTGTTAAAACATAGGGGAAGAACTACACTCTTTTGTCATCTAAATACTGCATTTTTTAGATTGTGTTTTAAATGTGCACATACCAATTCAAGCTTCTCTCACTGAAAAAAATTGCTAATTTGCATTGCTGTTGTAATTTCTTAGGACCCTTCCATTAAAGTTAACTTGTACTGTTTTCCTATGGAGAGTACGTAGTCCTTTCCAGTCTGTTCTCATATTGAAAAGCCTAAGATATCCTTTAACATTTTTACTGTCCTACTCTATATCCCTTTTTCATCCCCTCGCTCTATCTGCAGATGTGGTTTCCCAAACTGGATATAATCTGAGTGGGGGCACACCTGCATACAGTGCAAGGGAAGAACCAGGTTTCCAAGCAGACCACCTAAACATGTTTTTGGTTTTTACTGCCACCTTTTTGCAGTTGGTAAAGTGATTTGTCTGTATGATTAGTCATTCTTTTTGCTAGCCTTCCATTTATATTAATAAGTTTTTTCTCTAGATATATTCAATACATATTTTATTATATAATTATAGTGCAATTTTGTTTGCTATGTTTTGCAACTTTTTATGACAAAGGTTAGTACTAGGCTAACTGCCCTTGTGAGCCATTTTAAGCCTAGCCAGTTATCCGCTGTGAGATTCAAACCGTGTACTTTGTGTTTGTAAGGCAAACACCTTAACCATTAGGCCACCCTCCCAACATTATTCTTGTTTTCTGTAATCTTTCATATTATAAATATAATTTCTGTATTTGGAATTTTTGGTAAACGAATGGAAACATAAGTAAATAAAAGCTACACTGTGCTAAGAGCACATGGCAGGCAGATTTTCTTTAAAATTAGTTTAAACTATGTATTTAATTGTCATTCATCAAATCTAGGATTAGATACGTTGCTCTAAAATGTCCAAATTCTACTGAAGGCCCAGATCTGTGGAGTCTGTCTGTCTACTGTCCTGTTAGCTGTATCCTGCTGCAGCTGCGATTCTAAACATTAGCTCATTCTGTCCTGTTTTTACATTATCCTGGCAAAAACAAGAGGTCTTTATGCACTATAGGGATCGCCAGTACATGCAGTTTTACATCATGCATTGTGTAGTGCACAGACTACATGAATGGACCCCCTTCATTGATAAAAACATCCTGTCCATTAAACTAGAATTTCATGTAGGCATGCTTGCACATTCCCTGTTGAGCCTGCATAGCTGAATGTTGAAGTAAAGTTCTGGAAAATTATATCCCTGATTGTTGTCATCTGCTTGCATGGCATCCCAGGGCTTCAAGTCCCTTGTATGTTTACTTACTGTTTGATACTGGTGTAGATGGACTGGTCTAATGACCATTTTCCACCATGACCCAAACTCAATGAGCATTGCATACAGCATTCATATGTGATATCAATACCTAGATTATCATACATTCATTATGCAGTTTATTGTAAACTTACAGCATGCAAAGAAGACAAAATGAGGACAATGTAGTGCTAGATATAATTATTGGAATGTTTATTTACATAATAATGCATTTATTTAATAAGGTCCTTGTATACAGAAAACCACTTAATTTTATTATTTTGTTAACCAGGTTAACTGAATAGGCAAAAGTACCTGTTTCTCGGAGTTGCACAGTAGTTGAATGGGAACTGGAGGATTCAAACTCAGGACTGCAGCATGACATTCTTTAGCAACTCAGTCACAATCTTTTCAGCTTAACTGCCAGGTCTGTTTTGTTCATAGCTGGGATGTCAGCTGTGCTCCAATGCATAGTTCAGTTTCTTAATTAGACCTATCAAATCTAATCCTTCACAGCAAGAGTCCATCCGAGAAAATCATCCCTTCATAAGTTGGATATTTTTCTGAACCATTCTGTTGATGTTTTTTTTTTTTTTTTTAATAGCAGATGAAACGATGAGTGAAAGTGCCCTTAACACCCAGGAAGCACACTGACAGCTCAGATGTTATTGGAGTGTGCCTGGGTTTTGGAAGATGGACCTGTGGTTCATCTCCTTTGCTTGGTATATGGAAATTCTTGTGGTGGTTAGTCATCTGCATTTCAAGTAAGTTGCAGTCTACATTTTGTTTTGCCATTGGTCGATTAGCAATCCATTAGTAAATGCTGCAGATCTAACCGTTATCCACCTGTCACGACTTCCTGACCTCTCTCCTAGCTGCTTAGATAATTGTTTTCATGTTGGATAATACACTTCCAGTCACTTCTGACCTTCCCTAAGCTCTGCATTGCTCTTTGAAATTAGAAAGAGTGCAAGCTGAAAGTCTAAAGAAAGAAACTCCAATCCACAGCCTAGTTACTTCCCATCTGGAAGTATTTGTAATTGTATCTGTGAGTGCACTCTTGGATTACATAGACTATTCAGAGCTGTGGCAGAAACTGTCTTCAGGTCAGGACTTTGGCACAGTAGTCAGTAGTAGAATTTAAAATGCGTACTGAATTTCTTTAGCTTTCGAGGTATGAGGTTAGCAAGGATTTGTTGTAGGGAGTTTATATTGATAAGTGTGGTAAACTAACTAGATGACCAATAAAAAGATGCCATAGTAGAGTGGAGTACATGCGCTGTCATGATTTCAGTTAGACTTCAACTCTGTTCTGTATAACAAGTATTGAAACAAGGTGGCAAACCTTTAACTGAGTTGTAAACAAGGGACACTGATTTAAATATAGGTTGGGATGAAAAGTACGAGTGATTGTTACTGGAGGACTTCTCTGGTGTTTGGGGATGGCGGTCATGTATTGCTGCATGGCTTTCTTTTCATTTTGTTTTCCAGGTAAAAGTACTTTATTCATTTATTTGTTGCCTTGTTATGCAACTTTATTTTCCCATGAAAAGTAGTAAATTGAATAAGAGGGTAGACTATGAAAAACAAAACTCAAGAGAAAGATTATTTATACTGGAGTGAGTAAGATGTCTTGACGGGCTGAGTAGTACTAAACAAGTAGGCATCCAGTGACTCTAATTACATAAATCTATGCATACATATAAACGCACACACTGATAGAGAAAAAAGTATCCTGCTATAAATAGACATGTCACGATAGCACTTAGCTTAAATGCTTTCCTCTGCTTAGGACTGTCTGGGTCGTACTGAGGCAACTTTGAAATATGTATGGCAGGATGGAATAAGCAGTATACACAATGGATCTTTAGTCATTGCAGAATATATTGGATTAAAGTAAGAAGAACATAAGTGCTTGGTTTTGATGGAATATAAGGAATGTGTGGTCCTCTTGGTCTTCACATTACTCTGACTGTTTGAGAAGTTGCAAATCCTAGTAATTTTTGTAGTACTATTTAGACAGGTTATTCTATATAGCTCATTAGTATCTATGTGTTGGGGAATGTCGCACCTCTAGCAGCCTACGCACATTTTGCATTGCAGAGCGTTTTCTGAAAAATAAACCTAAAAAGCATACGATAAATGAAAATATTTTGTGAACAGTAAAAGCTATTGAATTTGCAGAAACAGCAATGTTTTCAGTAAGAGGTATTCTTTATAATGGTAATAGTGCATTCATACTCTTTCCATAAATACTATAATATAACTGGCACAACCCCCAAATTATAGTTTTTACTAAACTTTCACAAAAAAATTCTCTTATCTTGGAAACTGTACATCCTAGACATACATTCTTAACCAGACATAAGCTTTCCCATGACAACACGAAATTCCTATATGAATGCAAGTTTGTTGAGATATTTACAGAAATATGGAATTTATGGTTAATTGTATAATTAACAGTATAAATGACACTGAATATCTTTCATGATGAGCAACTTACAATGTAAAGATCAAAGATAGTTCTCTTCAACATCTAAAGTTTCTAGTGATGTCATGCAACAGTTAAGTCCCTTGTTTTTTGAAGTATTAAGTACATTTTGAAATAGTTTGTTTTTATAACTAATAAACAACTAGCAGTATCTCAAATATAGTGTGATATAAATAGTCATTGTAATTGAATTTTCCTCTCTCTCACCATGGCATATCACACCATAACCCTCAGTAACATGTAGGTCTCTCAGTTAAAGTATCCAGTTCATAGGAGGTTACTGGGACCTTGGGCCTTTACAAGCCTAGCAGTGTAAAAAGAAAACTGTATAACCTAATTGACTATAGTTAGATGGATGTTGTTAGAGTGATTCTATGATCACCACCACTCTCTGCACTTTCTTCTTCTTCTTCGGCCGGATCACCTTGTCCGCACATTGAATGGCAGTGGAGGTGTCCAATCCACCTGCAGCATTTGCAGGATGTCTGGGAGGGACATGCAGACAAGGCACCCCCCGAGGATCGAACGGAGAACCTTGCTGTGAGGCAGCAATGCTCTCTCTGCACTTTCTAATCCTGCCTTTTATTAGCTGGTAAGTTGCTTAGTTAAGGAAGCCAGACCCCCAAAAATGCCTGGACGTCATAAGGAGCTATGGGTGTGAACTGGAAATATACAAAAATGGCGTTATAGGCCTAAATGAGAATTTCTGAATACTTGGCCTTTTCATAGGCCTGCTCTTTTCCCCTTCCCTCAATCTATTCTCTTTGTCAAAGAGCTATGAGCTGTTTGGAATGCAAAGGTTGGAGATTGACTGGAGTATCATGAGAATGTTTGTTAGTGTCTGTTTTCAGACTTTTCTGTTTGGACTAGTTTTTCAGTGTTTGCAGTCTAGAGTTGAGAGAGCGGGCCTTAAAAATCGAGCTTCTTTCAGTGAATGTTTTTGTGTTGTGTATTTGTTTCCTGTTGTGCATGTGTAATGGATCCTACTTAAGAAGCAACTTTTCTTCCTTTCTCCGATGTCATGCAAATTGCTTTCTTTTCTCAAATTTTACTAGGTTTTTTTACTTTTTGGGTATTAATAACTCTTGTGGATACTGTTCTATTCATCTACTACCCTTTTCATGAAATTGTACTTTGTCCTGCATCCCATGAACTGTTCCCTGTATAGCTCAATTTCTGTTCTCTTGTTCCTGTTTTTTCCCCCTTTTACATGAATGTCTCGGCCCCCACGTAGTTCTAATAATAAGTGAAGGAATCGGTAAGTAAATAGCAGCTTGACTTTGGAACAAGAGTTTGTTATATTGCTCTAGCATGTTAATTTATTTTGAGATATCACAGAGAGAAAGAGAATGGTATTGAGCACTTGCTTGGACACACTTCCGTAGCTGAATTACTGGTCAAGACCAGGATCACAAGGAAAGGACTGTGGCTGAGTTGTATGAGGAGACCTAGACATTTACCCCATCTGGGTAGAACATAAAAAAAAAAGCCTTATGGATTCATGGGTGATGGCCTTGTGATCAGCTCTCAGCCCATGGGAGTGAGTTGGCCGGGCACAGCTCTTGGCCAGTGGGGTATGAGGGAGCTATATAGAAAGTGAGGGGGGATAATGGCTGACAGGCACTGTGGGCAAAAACAAAATATACAAAAAACTACTTGCTTACCTCACTTGTTTTCACTAGGTAGATCCATTTTGGATCTTCTGTTTGTGCTGCTCCTACATATCCCCTCTTAGCTTACACCTGTGCGCGATCCAGTAGATGCTACCTGGACATATACCCTCTTAGCTTACACCTGCATGCCCACCAGTAGATGCTACCCTGGCATATCTCTTCATAGTTTACACCTGAATGTCTACCAGTAGGCCTCTAAATGATGTTGCTTTCACAGTTTCACCCTGTTCTCAGTAGGGATCTTACAAATAACGTTCATGGTGTACCCAGGAATACGTTGAATAAATATTTTCATTCTACTGATTCTGCACTCAGTTGCTTCCTGTCTGTAGAAGTGAAAAAATTACTTTTTAATGTACAAATTTGCTGCCGCCATTGCCCTAACTGCATCATATTCAGGTTGTTTTCAACATACAACTTCCTGAAGAGTTATTGGCAGAGCTGAAACTGCTAATTAGTGGGCACACCCAGCACATCACCTTGTTAAGCAAGTCAAGCAGCTATTTTTTTCACATGCAGCAACAGAAACCCAGGTTCAGGAATAGACCTACATATAACAGGACTGTCCACAGAAAAAAATGGCTGACTATTCCACAACACCTCTTGTTTCCATGGAAAGGCAGGGAGTTTTCACTGCTACCAGATGTCCTTCATGGATGCATCTGCAGTCATAACAAGTGGGTTGTCCTGTCATCAGGCAGCCCTGCAGTCGGCCGGATTCCAAAGTCCCGTTCCGCTTCGCTGATGTGTCGCCACCCACCCATCCGCTGTCTCTGTTGGTCTTAAGCAAAAGCATCAGCCGGCGCCATTTTCTCAGTCTTTTTTGCCGCTCAAGCAGAAGCTGCAAAAGTGCCGCAAGGTCGGTCGGATCCAGGATCACCTTCACCGAATACTACTGACTTCTAACTTCTAAAGTACTCCCGCTGGGAGACTCTTTCTTGCCTCAGCTGATGTCAGAAAAAGTTAACAATTGTTTAACCTGTGAAACAAATACCTCATAAAGATTTCCACTCTTACTGTCTGCCTTGTTTAGGCCCAGCCCACGACGTAGCAGCCTGTTCGCCTGTGCCTCTTTCAACCGACGTAATGCTTAGGCGTCGGTCGGAGTTTTGCAGAACAGTTTTTCGGTACTGATTTTTGCGACATTATGCCGCCGTGGATCCTCCGACTACCCAATCTACCAAAAGCGCCAAGATAAGATGCCGATCATGGTTCGCGGTCACGGTAAAAAGTAAACCGTAAGCAAGAAACAGTGTCTCGGGCGGTCGGCGAACGCGAAAACTGATCAAAGTACAGCTGAACCTATTCTTACAACTGAGGCCCCTGCTACAACTCTTGAATCGACCTCAGAAATTGTACCCACTACGGTGGTTGACTTATCAGACACCATCCCTTGGATGTCTCTACCCCAGCACGTGGTGCTGCTAGGCCTCAGCAGCCATGTCCATTAAGGCCTTCGCCAGGGCTAAAGCAGCCAAGACTACTAAATCAGTGCCTGTTAAACCCCCACATCCAGGCCCTCTTCTAGTTCTCAAATGCTTTCTTTGGCAGAAGATTTAATTTCTTTAATTAGAGGATCTCAATCTCACCCAGACAGGGCCTCTCAGCCCCCAGAGAAGAGACCTAGGGCAGAGCCCCCTGAGCCAGTGTCTTCTGATGATTCTGCTGATGAATCAGACATAACTGACCAGCCAGAGGCTCCCTTCTCCAATTTTGAAGATTCTGATGCTGAAGAATCCATTCCAGCTGCTTCCCCACCAGAAGAATTCTCCTTTGGGGAAACCTTGCATGCCATGCGAGAACAGTTCCAATGGCAGCAACAGGATTTTTCAGACTCCAGAAAAATTCTGCACAAGGACATTCCACCCACTAGCATGGAAAGTGGACTCACTCTCCTTCAACTGGAAAGGCCTAACAGCATATGCATTCCCACCTCTTCCTTTGATACACAAGGTACTACTAAAAATCAAGGAAGAACGTCCAAGGATAATCCTGATAGCTCCAAACTGGCCAAGACAACACTGGTACCCACTACTGAAGAGCATGTCTCGGAACAATATGTGGCCAATACCCCTGATGCCTTTGATGTTAACTCAGAACAACTACAGCATCATACATCCAAACCTAAAAGCGCTGCAACTGACTGCATGGAACATCACATAGCAGCAGCTAATCCAGAACTTTCCCAAAGAGTTAAAGACATTATTCTTGAAGCACAGACCTTCAACAAGAAGGAACTATGCTGGAAAATGGAAAAGGTTTGTCATTTGGAGTAAGGAAAAGATGTGTCAAACATAGATATGCCTAACATTCTGGAGTATCTGGCGAACTTCTTCATTCAGGCCTGTCCTACTCCTCCATCAAGATACATGCATCAGCTATTTCAGCAGAATACAGCTTTGATCCACCTGTTTTTCGCACCCTTTGCTCAGGCAGTTCCTCAGAGGAATCAAGAATGTAAAACCCCAAGGAAACCACCATTACCAGCTTGGGATTTAAACTTTGTGCTAGAAAAGTTGACACTATCACCCTTTGAACCAGCAGCAACAGCAGACCTACAACACCTGTCATGGAAAACTGCTTTCCTACTGGCAATTACTTCAGCAAGGAGGGTTTCAGAACTACAGGCCTTAATGGCAGTGCAACCCTTCCTAATCTTCCACCAAGATAGAGTGTCCATGAGGACTAATCCTACATTTATGCCCAAGGTGGTATCCAGAGTATCTTTAAACCAGGCAATCCACCTACCTACCTTCTTTCCCAACCCACAAAACAGAGGGAAAGAATACTGCATACCTTGGATGTACATAGACAGTTACGCTACTACTTGGACAGAACAAAAATAGCAGAAAGACTGACCAACTTTTGTAGCCTATGCAACAGGAAGGGAAGGAAAAGCTATTTCCAAACAGACAATCTCCAAATGGATAGGAAATTGCATACGATACTGTTACTCCTTCCATGGAAAACCAATTCCACAGAACATAAGACCTCATTCTACAAGGGCAACAGCCACTACCACAGACTTCTTTCGAGGGTGGCAACCAAAGACATTATTGAGGCGGCTACTTGGACCTCCGTGCATACATTTGCCAAGCATTATAATTTGCCTCTATATTCCAGATCCCGAGCAGGATTTGCCACTGCTGTACTGCAAGGGATCCTAAACACACCATAATCTACTTTTATCCTCCCCTAGTTGGCTATGGTATTCTACCCACTTGTTATGACTGCAGATGCATCCATGAAGGACATAGTACAGTTTTGTACCTACCATAAATGTAGATGTCCGAACTGGATAGCATCTGCAGTCAAGATTACCCTCCGCCTTCCCCTCTGTGGTACTCCTAGGGTGTTTACCCTCCTAATAGCTAGCTGATGGGGGGAGTCTTTTATGGTGTATTTGATTGAATATATGTACATATAAGCTTATTTTTGTGTTTACCTCTATCTATTTGGAAACATTGGCATCTATCCAAATTTTAGCCTGCAAGAGGGCTACTGGCATCTGGGGCAAGAAACACTGAGGAAAATGGCGTCGGCTGATGCTTTTATGCCGAGACCAACAGAGATGACGTCGGGTGGAGTGCGACATCAGAAGCGGACCGGACTTTGGAATCCGGCCGACTGCAGGGCTGCCTGACGACAGGACAACCCACTTGTTATGACTGCAGATGCTATCCAGTTCGGACATCTACATTTATGGTAGGTACAAAACTGTACTTTCTCACCCTTAAAGACTTTTGTGGTAAATGGATGTCATACCTAAACAATCTGTAAGTGAGCCTAAAAAGTAAATATAAAATTAAAATGTTAGCACATACCAGAATGAAACTTCGAGGAGAATCCTAACCCCAGTGGTGTTCTACACTATTCATATAAAAAGTTAAAAAGGGGGAAACAAAAGTAATAGTTATAAAATTTATTTCCTGTTGAAGAAATCAATTTTTGGGAAGGATTTAAGAGGAGGAGCTGCCTAGTTATGTGCTTCTACTACAAAAATAGGATATTGTTACTGAATTTCATTCTTTTTTACTTTTCATGTTTTCACTGTTGGATAAAACAGAGGTTTATTTTAAAAATGTGGTTTGGTGATGAGAGCATTGACAACATACGTCAGATTATAACTTTAACTTGGCACAATAACATTAAGTAAAAGTTGTGGATTATTTTTCTCTGGCCTAACTGGAATTGTTGGTAAATTATCTTACTAACGTCTGAAAATTAATGCAGCCTGAGATTGTAATTACCTTTTAAGTCATATATGGAATTTGTATATCATACCTCAATTTTAAAGAAAAAAATGTGTTTTTATATAATTTATTATAATAAATGTATTATAGCTTTGTTAGTCATTTAAAATATGCGAGTATGTAAAGTTTGGTCTCTTTTGAGACTGAAGCCCATGTTTGGTTCAGGTTAAATGGTTTTGTAATGAAGCTGGCTCTCTGCTTCCGACTGAAGCTCTAACTTTGACTCAGAGGTAACAAGTCTGACTAGCAGCTTGGATGTGGAGCAAACTGGTGGAAGAGAGTGCTTCATGCTGAAGTGTGTGTTTGTGTGTGTGTTTGTGTGTGTGTGTTTGTGTGTGTGTGTGTGTGTGTGTGTGTGTGTTTGTGTGTGTGTGTGGTTCCTGATAGACCAGTTCCCCTTGCACTACATCAGTGGGTATATGGCCCTGCTTGGATTTAGGGTATGGGCTTACAGGGGTATTTGGAAGGACATCTTATAATTTCTGTGATCACTTGCTTTGGAGTTGTGTATGAGCACATGAGAGGAAGAGTGTAGGAGATCCCTACAGTGATCCCAGTACCCATGTCCATCACCAGGGGACAGGAACAGGATTAGCGCTATAGTAAACACTTCCATAGCCTAGATGTAGTATGAGGTGGACTGATAGAAAGGTGAGATGCCAAGTTATTTCATATTCAAGATTATTGTATGGCTGCTGCAGGCCCCTTCTGGGGGAGACCAAACTAACCCATCAATAAGACGAGCCTTCCCTCTTCCTTGAAGATATCAGGTTGATGCAGGAGTAGAGGCAATGGCACAAACCACTCTTGTAACTGACTGAATGATGATTCCTTCAAAGGGCTCTTATCTTTATACTAGGAATATCTAGTGTGTGTAGGGGAGTGAATGGTCTGTAGTCTGATTTAAGAAGGCTTTATGGTTGGCAGATGGGAGGGAAAAACACTTAAAACTAATTATTGAGTAATGATGTAATTGTCTCATATGTATACCAAAACTGTTTATTTTAGGGGTTTTCACATGGGTGTTTTGCTGTCTGATAAAATGGTTTCTTAGAGTATGTAATGTAGGAAGCTCTAACTCACTTGAGTGTGCTGTTTTGAAAACTTCATTATTGCTGCAGTGGTTTGAGTTTTCAACTTCTGAAAAATAAACTGGCTTAAGTATTGCACTGAAAGAAAAAAGAGAATAAGGTTGTCAACAATTTTTTATAAAATGAAAGTCTGTCAGGAAAAGGATTAATGCTTGCTTGGATACTACTAAAATGTTGGGAGAGTTAATTGTTTGTCAAGCTAAAATAATCCATTAGGTTGTTTTGGAAGTTGTAAGAACAAAGGCCGTTTAGTTCAAGTGATGTGGCCTCATGTTTTCTTGAATAACATTTCACACAATGCAATTTGGAAAGTCTGAGAAGCACTGCTTGATCCATAGAAAAAGCAAGATTGCCAGATATTCCCTTTTTATTTTAGCTCCACAATCACAAAAAGCAAATAATGATCCAAAACGGTCACAAATCAAAAAGTTAACGGCACAAGGTTCTTTTCGGAAATAAGGCAACAGCACCAGCTCCAAGACGGGCTGTATAAGCGCTTTTGTTCCTTCATTCATTTAAATACCACGTAAAAATCATGTGACACATGCATGCATTTTTTATATATACACAAAACATCAAACCTTGTATTGCAACTGTCACTTCTGTTAAAAAAAAAAAAAAAAAAAAAGTTCAGTAGTGATACTGAAAGAGGGAAAAGTTGTGAGACTGCCTAACAGTATGGTACAATTTCTGCCTTAACAGCATGGTACATTTTTTTTTTTTTTATCTTTTAACACACACACACACACACACACACACACTCCTTTAATTGTGTTTAATGTCACAGTATAGTAGAACTATGAAGGTGATATCTGTGACGTGTTTGATTTCAAACGTTTTCAGTTTCATACAATCTGAGTTGTTTAACCAGGCCACATATCCACTGGGCCTAGTCTGTTCAGCAGACAAAACCACAGCTATGAGTTGCTGTTGTACATCATTGATAGTAGGCCACACATTTTTACTCTAATTCGTAATGTGTAATTAGGCATATGTTTCTGCCCTAGAAGTTAATGCCAAAGAAGACAAAATACCTATGCTTGATAAAACAGCTGCTTAAATTAATAAAAATAAACTAAATATACATGTCTGTAATAATTAAGCAAGCAGCAAAATAACAAAAATTAACTAACGGGGAAAGATATTCTACAATGTGTTAAAACAGGTAAAATGTTAAGACCTGCAGTGTTGTTAGTACTTCATAAATTGTGTTGGGCCACTTACCTAGACAACTGTCCTGGGTCATCAGAGGAAAGGGGCACCTGTGCTTAGTGGGCTCTGATGGTTAAAACCTGACAAAAAATGTAGTAAGATAGTCGCATTGAGATACTGCCATCTTTTTGTTCTTGAACTATCAAAGTTTTCATTTCAGTCTGACACTTCTGTGCCAGAGCATCGACCTGAGTGAAATTAACAAGAATGACAAGATACATCTGGTGATTCAATCATTCCTGCATTAGACAAGAAAGAAGATACCTTAAAGACTTTATGCAAGTGATTTGCTCAAAAAATGTTGAAAAAGATACAGACTTATTTAAGTTATATTCCATGCATTCAAAAGTCGATAACACCATAAAATGCGCTATCATTTTTGTCAGCAGAAATGCTGCATGTAATGTTGGGGGCTTCTTTCAGGAAGCCAAGTGTAAGTGTCAAATCTTCAACATTGACTACAGAAAGTTTCCACTGTGTGCACCCTTAATTCAGGAGTCTGATACCAACAAACACAAGTGAGCACTTTATGCGGGTACCTGCTAGTAAAATGCCCCCCTCCATTTTACAGCAGCACTATAACTGCAACATACACATCTCCTTTTAAATTTGAATACATCAATAACAAGTATTGTACTCCAGTATCTGTTTTCCCAGTGTAACTGTATCTGGTAGTGGAGCAGGGTTATGTATTGAGTAATCAACACTTCTGAGCAGCAGTTGCACCCTTGCTGTTGGTCATCCTGAAAATCTTCAGCTTAATCACAAAACTGACGAGCCCTCTGTTATGGCCAGTTTTCCTGTGCTCCTAAGTAGGTGAAAGTGATTTTAAGGAGCACATGCAGTGCCAGCACCTGTTTTTCTTTGTCATTTCCTGTGTTAACATTTTGAGCAGTGGTACATGGAGCCATCACTGCATATATGTATTGAAATGCATGGCTTTAGCAGGGTCCAACTTGTACATCCCATTGTGAATCAATTACAGTTTTTCCTGGTGGCATAGCTGAGGTCCACATTACTTTTTACAGCCAACTATGTTAGACATGTAGTGAGGCCGTTAGAATCAGAAAGCATGTAAGTGTACATCCCTTCCATCTCTCACAGTTGTTTCATAAATGTTTTCCCTTTGCTATTCCACACCCATCTCAAAAATGTCCACATTAATATTTCCTTCTGTACAACCATCCACAGCACAATGGTCTGAACAATGCAGACTGGCCAGTTTGCACAAATAAGTTTATGCAAATGTGTGATTCATGAAACAGACTGAGGCTGCATAGAGCACTGAGTAATAAATATGACATAAGCCATTCTACCTGGGCAGTCTTGGGACAGTGGCATTCCCTGGCCTATTTTTGCCCTGTTATGATGGACATGCAGTAGCATGATTACAGCATGTATACTGTCCTGTGCCTTAGTATAAGAACTTTTACCTTGCCATGCCCTGTCAACATCCTTGAGCAGCCTAAACTGGTAGCTTTGCCCACAACAGTCTCTGCAAGTTCTAGAAGCCAAAATGGTCATGCTTCCTTCCTGAGAGGTTTCATGTATTGCCATTTTTTGTGTCTATTTGGAAAGCATTTTTTGTCAGAATTACTTGAATAGAAATGGATAGGCAGTGCAGTCGTACATAAGACAGGCATCCATCCTTGTTGTCAGGTCACCTCTGTATCCTGTATTGACCCTGTAGTAACCCTGTGAACAACAGTCATTCCCAGTTTACTAAAGAATGAAGGTATGTTGTCCTTTCTTTTCTAACACACTGCACGTGTACTTAGACGTATTAGTCACCAATCCACTTACCACGTGTCTTTTGGATGTGGGAGAAAGATTTCCTGGAGACAACCCACACAAACATGGGGAGAAAAAGCAGGCTCCACACAGAAGACATCCCAGATGATGACCCAACCCTTAAACCATTTGCATTGAGGTAACAATGCTACTCATATGTGCCTCTGTCACACTCACATAAGGCAGACACTTTGTGGTAAAAGTACAGCAGGCAGTTTATCATTAACCTTGGTATTAACTGTGTTTTTCAAAAATGTCAATGACTTTAAATCTCTAAATAAAAACTTTATCTCAAATAGAGTAAGTTACCACAGCAACCTCAAGATCAGTGTCTCTTTTACTTGACATTGACTCCCACTGTGACAGTATTAAAAGATAACCACTAATTAAGACCACTGTGGAAATGAGACCTTTAGCTGTTAATCATTCAGCTATCACTTTCAGTGACAGCAGAGTATACTGTGGTCTGTGCCTCACTGAATGAATGGGCTTATTGTGGAGAGCTGCTGTTAGTGACATCATTAAGGAGCCAGTTGTAAAACTGCCCTTCAAGCCATTGTAAGTGAATGGAATTGAAACTTCACAGGTAGTGGCAGGTTTTGCTGATGAATATTTCTACATTTCTACCACATGGTGTGAACATTGGCTCTAGATGATCATCAGTGTTAGTGTCACCCTGACCCATGTGTGCAAAAATAGGTAAAATGGGTTGAATGGTTGGATGGCTTGTACCATAGCTAACAGTCCTGTGGAGAGTCATTCTGACCTCTTTATCTGGATATCCTTTTCTAGTATCTTGATTTAAAGGGACAGTCCCAGAATTTTTTTGTTTTGATTCTAGCTTTCTGAGGTGGCCGCTGTGGTGCAGCAGTTAGCATTGTTGCCGTAAGAGGTTCTCCCGTTCGATTCTCGACTGGGAGTGCCTTCTGTGTGGAGTCTGCATGTCCTCCCTGTGGTCGAGTAATATTTAAAGACATGCAAGTAGGTGCGTTCGTGAATGGGTGTGCCTTCTTTGAAGGTTGGCACCATAAAAATCCACTGTATATCATTAGCAGATTGGAGTTCCGCTATGGCAACCCCTAACCGGGAAAAGCCAAAAGACTAAGAATTCTAGCTTTCTGAGCATGTCCTAGCTTTGGCTGCGGGAGTTTGGAGAGGGGTGCTTACAGAAAGTTTGTTGTCTTAGCCAAATTCTATCTTAAATTGCAGTTATGCTCACAACAGCTCTCACTGAGTCATTCATTAGTTTCACCTGTATTTTTTATCCTCAGAGAAAAGTAGCATTTTAGGATTTTTATGACCTCACTTGCTACTACCTTGCAGAAAACCGTATGAGCTGTGTAAAGCTAAAACTTTAGTAAACAGTGTTCTGTCCATTTCATATTTTATTTTGTGCAGATTACTGAATGTTAGCCAAGTGCTCTGATGTGTGTTATGCATGACTGCCACTTTCCCTGTAGAAAGTATCAGAATGATGCAAGTTTTGAACAGTAGTGGAAACGGTCTTTTTTTTTTCATGTTTTGTTTTTTCATCTTTGAATAATAAATCAAAAAATCACAGAAAAAAGCGACCAACAACTGAAACATGTAGAAACGGAAGCCCTCTTCACAAAAGTAGTTAATTCAACTTTAGTTTATTCAACTTTAAGTGCGTTCAATATCTGTACACTTTTCGACAAGATAATACTTGACTTCATCAGAAGTTAGCGACTTGGTTTTACAGAAAGTCGATGTGAATTTGTAAATTGGCTCTAATTAGTTTAAGTATGTACTTAATTAATTAATTAATGAATCAGTATAAAAGAAAGGCTATCACAGGATTTCACTGTTTTGCTAACTTCTGATGAAGTCATGTATTATCTTGTCGAAAAGTGTACAGATATTGAACGCACTTAAAGTTGAATAAACTAAAGTTGAATTAACTACTTTTGTGAAGAGGGCTTCCGTTTCTACGTGTTTCAGATCTTTGAATAATAGCCAAGTGTAATTGTTTTCTGGTCTTTTGTAAAAAAAAAAACTTGTGGTGCAAGCAGTAGATTCCTATTAAACAGTGAAGTCCAAACCTTACTGTCACAGTGGGGACTGTACAGTGCTGCAACCTGTGATAG
Source organism: Protopterus annectens (assembly GCF_019279795.1). Lineage (NCBI taxonomy): Eukaryota > Metazoa > Chordata > Ceratodontiformes > Protopteridae > Protopterus > Protopterus annectens. Next base: position 1,402,071,190 of record NC_056732.1, on the reverse strand, counting down.
TTATACATACTAATTCTGAGATTGCTTTACTGTGGAGTAAGGGGAATTCATCAAGAGACTAAGATTTAGTATGAATTCACTAAACTGTGCTCTTTTGACTATACTGCTCACTGCTATTCCGTACAGAATAAGTAAGGGAAATAAAGAGCTGAACAATTAAGATAAGCTTTTCTAAATGTTCATAAAAAAGTAAACCGTGAGAGTCTTATCTAACCACCACAAACACACACAGAATTGTAATAACCTTATTTCCCAGTTATCAGGAACTGAAAGCTTTGACTGAGTATTGTTAATTGTGATACCAGAGGGAAGGAAAACAGGGCTGCATAAAGTAAATTGAAACCAGGAGTAGGGTTGATGATGACATAGTAAGTGGGTGGTGACAACTGGGAGGTATCAGGACAAGTTTCTTTCGGTAAGAATTTGACTCTGGTATTGTCCCTTTAAAATATAACCATCCTAGGCCTAGCAGTACATGTCCATGCCATGGTATCAGTGCTTGTTCGTTACCTACATGAATTTGCTTTTATGCTCTCATACTGCATGTAGCAGTACATTTCTTGCACTCATTAGACCCCAGCAGTGTATGCGTCTTGGACTATATCAGGGATTCTACCTGTGGCAGTAATCCCCATGCCCGCAAACTCGGAGAGCAAGCGGTCACCCACTTAGTATGTATATTCTAGTGTAACCAGTCAACTTGCATGTATTAGTCAGAGACTTACCCTCAACACTAAGATATACAACATATTTTCCTTTTGTAAATCTATTGTTACTACTTCTTACCAGTTCGATAACATTCCACTTAATTTGGCGCCGTGTTCAGGGACTTCAGTACATATGTTGGTAAGACTCTCCTTTGACCACCATATCTTTTTGATTAGGATATCCCACCTTGCAGAGCTTCTAGTTTGTGATATCTGTTCAAGGTTGAAAGAATTTATATTCCTACATTATTCATCCCTTATTAAGACCATCTTTGAATGTAATGCACCCTTTGGCATGTTTGGTGTTAAGTATCTAAACCATCTCGAGAGAGCTCAATGTTGCTTCATCATACTTCATCATAAATATCTTGGTCTCAGTACCCTTAGCTATTCTGATATACTAAACAACCTGTCTTTCTGCTTAGTGTCATAGGATCATAGGAGGTTACTAGGCTAACGGCCCCAAGGCCCTTACAAGTCTAGACAAGTTCAACCCGTGTTCTCAAGGGTGTCATACTGGCTACTGAGGGGTGATCTCTGCTTAGTCTTCTGTGCTATGAACAATCTTGCACTATTTGAGCTCCTTCATCTAAATAGAAACATTGGTAAAAGCAATCACCTATTTTAGAGATGTAAACCTATACTATCCCTTCAACATAACCAAATGGCATGACTGATACTTAACCCAGTGATTTTTTCGTTTCTGCAATAGGTTGGCCTTACCTGTCAAGCAGACTACTTCCCTAGCAACCTTTAAAGCCAGTCTGGAGGACTGGACAGGTTATTACAAAATTTCACCAGGGATATGTAGAGAAAGTCTGCTTAATGGGGAACATTGTTACAGCTTCTCAGTGGTTTGCTTTGTCTGGAAGCTTAGTAAAATCATGTGAACCTATGCAGAGAAAGTAGCACAGGATGTGCTTTCAGCTAAGACGCACGTCTTTTGACTCATAATGTTTGTGATTCCAGTTAGTCATGAAATATTTTGTACAAATTGTACTGCTGGTGCAGTAATGACACTTTGTTCAGTGTTGTATCAAGTCTGAAGATTTACTAGCAAAAGTAAATTTTATTGTTAGATGTCCTCTTTAAATATAGAGTTTGGAGATGCTGCCTGCATGTCCTATAGAGATGGACCCCCAAGTATAACACAGACAGCTTTCTGGTTTTCATTAACATCCCATGTAGTAGAGGAATTAACTTGGTGTTGGGGGGGGGGGGGGGTGATAGAGGAATGATGGAATATTCCTGCTTTCCTATCTGGGGTGGGGGTACATACATTTCTGTGGTGTCCATCTTTTCAAAAGATCCCGGATGGAGATTGGATGCCTGATGAGAGGTATCGCCTTTTAACGGAGGGCTTAGTTGGTACACCGCCATCAGAGGTAGGTGATGTGGGCACACCAACCTCATCCCCGGAGTGTCAGTGGAGCATATGCAAGGGAAACTGTCTAGGATTTAAAGGTAAAAATTATACCTGAATAACAGTGTGGTTAGGTGCAGCATATCGGGTCCGACAGCTACAGGGAAAGAAAATGTGCCAAAAAAGTTTAGTTTTTTTTCCAACCACTTGTTAAGAAATGTCTCTCTCATCTTGAAACAAGTTCTAAGTTTTTATGATGTTGTAATTATGCATATACGTTTAAAATAAACAAATTTGGATTATACGCTGGGTTGTAGGGAGCTCATGGGTATTCTTGCCTCATGGAGGTCCAGAGGTGAGATGAATAAATGCACAAAAAGCTAGAAAAGTACAACTCGGACCAGCTAGAATGGATAGAGTTGTACACTCAGCAGTTGTGCTCTGTTAATCTGTCCAAAATGACTATGAGAAGAACCACTTTTGCTTATTAAAAATTTCCCTGCTAAACATCCGGAGCTTATTAGTCCACAGATGTGCAAGGAAAGGTTATAGCTTAAAAGATCAGTAGAAACAATTGCAAGACCAATTTCAGTAGCCTGTTTTTTTCATTCAAAGTCTTTATTGGCCTGTTCTTCAGCACAGATAAGCATAGTTGGCATCTGATACATTTTTTGGGAGGTGACTCCATTTATATTTGTTATTGGAAGGGGTATGTGCCTAAATCTTGGGGGAGTGTCCCAGGGGATGGAGGAGTGGAGGCAAGCAACACCTCCTAATTAGTATACAACAGTTTTGGTACCAAAAATACAGTAGAACAGGGCTTGTACAACGATCAAGGTTTAACAAAATGTAAAATAGGTCTATTTTTGACTTTGTTTTAACACTAAAACAGTGTTGGCAGGTGTTGGCAGAACATTTAAGTTTTATCTAAATAAGAAATAAAACAGTTTTTGACTCTAAATTCACTCTGTGACATTTTAAATCAAATGTAATCAACCATCAAGACAATAAAGAAAAAACTAACATTGTGTCAGGTTCCTAAGGTTTTGTGTAGATAAAGGTATTTCTGTGTTAGAAATATTCATGATGTGCTTTTTCCTAAGCTTCGTTGGATCTGGGCCAGTTTTTGCTGCAAAAAGGAGGCGTGGCCATGGGATAACCATGTGGCTCTCTTTTTACAAATATTGCAATGTTACAATGAGAGCACATGTATTTAACAGCCATTTCACCACTCACTTCAGGATGTAGTTTTATTCTCTGCTGGAGTGCCTTCTGTGCAGAGTCTGCATGTCCTCCCTGTGTTTGTGTAGGTTTTCTCCGGGTACTCCGGTTTCCTCCCATGTTACAAAGACATGCGTCTAGAGCATTTCTCCCCGGGTTTCTACTGAAAATTGGCTTTGTTCCAAGTTGGACTTTCCCAGCAAACAAATGTTAAATAAATAAATGTACCTCCAGTACCTTGATGATGTATTCATCCTGTAAGGGGGGGGGGGGATATTAATGATTTTCTTGAGTATATCAATACTACCACAGACTTTCTAGCTTTCTCGCACACTATTGGTGTTGACAACATTCCCTATTTGGATGTTATATTAAGTAAAGATAAGATTAACAACAGTTTTACATCTAAAAATCTGTAGGAAGCCCACGTATTCTAACACATTATTGCACTTTACTAGTGCCCATCCCTTTAGCCAGAAGAGGGTTGCAATTAAGGGACAATTGGTCCGAGCAGTGCAAATGGTAACAGATGAGGATTATAAAAATGAATGGCAAATTCTTAATTGTATGTTTATGAAGAGGGGCTATCCATGTGTTTTGATAGAGGAAGTTATTTCAGAAGTTATCTATAAAATAAATGCAGGACATTTTGTCCACCTGTTGCCGTTGAAGCAACCAAATGGTACCATTTATGAGGGTTATGTATCGATGAATCCTAACAGTGCAACCCTGTTTTTCTTATGCCCTTACTACACTTTATCGCTTTGAAAGCAATACTATAACATGGATTTTAAATAAGAATCTGAGCTTTCTTAGTGAATATATTGATATAAGGGACAAAATAGGTTCCAAACCCCTTATAGTATATAAAAGAAGGAATCTAAAATCTATCTTTGAAAGCAATAGTAGTGATTTAAAGGGCCTAAGTGGAGTTAAAAATGCGGGAGATGCAATTATTGTAAATATATACTGGTGGTGGAGCAGTTTACTGTTCTTGGGAGAATCTTTTCCTTTTATATCAACGGTATATGGCATTATGCCAGTCTTGTCTTGCCAATGTTATTATATAGGCAAAACGGAGCATAGACTCCATGACCAAGTTTATGAACATAACTATGAAATACAGAAAGAAAAAAAAAACACTTCTGCGTTGTACAGAAGGGCATAGTGGACACACCTTTAAATTCACAGTGTTGGAGAAAGTTATTCCTAATCCTCGTGGAGTTCCCTTGCCAGCTATTCTAGAAAAATGAGAATTGTTTTGGCAAGTTTATTTTAATTCATATAACTGGCCAGGGCTTAATGATTATGTCTCAATAGCTCCCTTACTTAAGCTGAAAGTCTTGAGGAGATAAAGTAAAAGTATAATTTTTGGTCCTCCCTTTTAAAAGAATTGTAAATAATTTCGGATAGTGTGCAGTTACTAACAATCACAGGTTTCTTATTTTCTTATTTTACTACTTTCTTGTTTTAATACAGGATTTCTCCTGTAATGTTTAAATAATCTTTTATGTCTTGATTTTAGTGGTTTATATTGCTTTAAGTATATCTGCTCATATCACATATTTTAGTATTTAAATGACAGCTCTTTTAAATGTCTTTTTTGTCTGATGTTTTGTAATAGTAGAACAAAAGAGCTTACCATATTGTGTATTTTTAGCGCTTACCATATTGTGTATTTTTGTTTACAGGTTAAACTTTGTTTATTCTGTTTTTGGAGGTTATTCGTGATGTGTATTCGTGTGTAGATTAGGGTTTCCATGAAAATGTGTGCGCTTCCTGGTAGGAGCCATTCAGGAGCAGTTCAGACACCCCCCCCCCCCCCGGGTGTTTTACAAAATGTATCATCTGAAACTATGGGGGATTTTTCTTCTTTTTTCCCTACCTTGATGATTGGTTGCTTGCCTCCACCACCATAGCATAATTGATACTGGCATGTAACGACTTGCACCAGTTGTGTCTGCCCTAGGGAATCACACTGAACACTGCAAAGCCACAGCTGGAATTAGAGCCATCACCATCATTGGTGTTTATAGGCTACCACCTGGATAGTCATGAGACTAGCCAAATGTCCACCAGAAAGAGTTCAGTCTAAAATGTGCTGTCTCTCTTCTCTGTCAGCTCACACCACTGGCAGCCTTGATCCTCAAGCAACTCTGCCTAACAGCAACTATTCATCTTTTGCCTTTTGCCACTTTTCACATGAAGGTTCAGCAGTGGGCTTTGAGTTCAGTGGTGTAAGTTGGAAGGGATCAGTGATCAACTCATTCATGGGGGCTTCAGCTGGCAAGTTTGGACAAAGGATGCCCATTCACATCCTTCTCCCCACTGTCGTGGTCACTACAGATGCATCTGCCCTGAAGTGTGGGGTTATTGTTTAGGCGGACAGCCCAGGAGCTTGGAATTGACACGGAGGTCTTTTTGCATTTCAGTATTTTGGAAAAGACAGCATTTTTTTGTTGCTGGCTTTCCAGGACTGCCTTCCTCAAATGTCAATTTCCATCCCCATGTACACCATGACAAGTTATGTGGTACATCAATGAGCAGGGAGGAACCAGATCTTGTCCCCTTTGTTGAGAAGTTGAGGCTGTGGAAGTAGATAATACAATCGCAGCACACACTGTTGAGCCAACCCTTTAGAAGGCAGGGTCAGCAGATGTCTGTCTCATGAGTGGCCCTAACTCTGTCTACAGCACTGATGGTCTTCCAGCTTTAGGGGAAGTCTTTGTTAACTGGGTCGTAGTTCCCTGTTGTTGCTATAGAAGTTTGTGATTAAACTTTTGTTACGCAGTCGTTGTAGCCATCGTGGTGGATTCCATTCGTGTATTGTCACACAATTTGCTATAGAAGTTTAGGAGACCTGTTAGGGCAGGGGTTTTATCAGGGTGGTATAGTATTTGACGGACTAAGTTGAGCTGGTGGTAGTGAAGTAAGTTCGGAAATTCTAGCCAGTGTAGTTTATGAAGGGATTGGCAGTGGTGACAGTGCGATTAGCGTTGGTTGCAAACCTAGCTATTTCGTTGTAGCATGTTGGAAATTTTTTCAGGTCGGTTTTATTTAGATTTGTTAGCACTGGGGATGCATAGAGTAATGTTGATGAGAGATGAGTTCTGGCTATTGCAGTTCTGAATTCAGAGGTTAGGAACTTATTGCTAGAGGCATCCTAGCTTTTTGTGGACTTTGAAGATGGTTAGGGATATGTGTTTGTTGTATTTAAGTTGATGGTCAGTTGTAAGACCTTGTAGTTTGGCCTCAGAAACAGGTGTGATGAGAGAGAATAGAGAAGGTGGGTTCATTAGTCTTTATTGGGTGGAATAGCATTAGTTGTGTTTTTTTAGGCTTCAGTATCAGCTGAGAATTGTTTAGCCAATTTTCTATTTCTGAAAAGGATTCTTGAGCTTGGATTTGTAGGAGATGGATGTTGGCTGCAGAGCAGATTAGGGTAGTGTCATCCGCGTTTTGGACTATATCGGCTTTTGTGGTTGCTAAGTGGAGTTGGTTTGTAAAGATGTTGATGAGAAGGGGGCTAAGTATTGAGCCCCGAGGTATGCCACATTTGACTGGGAGTGGAGGGGATAGGGAGTTCAGCCATTTGACAAATTGAGAGTGGTTGTCTTGGTAGCTTCTGAACCATTGTAAGGTGAGGTTATCAAGGTTGAGTGCAGAGAGAGAGAGAGAGAGAGGATAGGAGTTTATTGTGGGAAACTGCGTCAAACACTTTGGATAAGTTTAGGAAGGTGGCCGAGACAAGTTTCCCTTAGTTTCTGTATGAGTTTATGCTGTTGAAGTTAATTAGGGCAGTGGTGGTATTTTGGGGTGGTCGAAATCTGTGTTGAGTTTTAGAGAGTAGGTTGTTGGAGAGTAGGTGGGTGTTGGAGTTGGTAATGGATACACCTTTCTAGAATGTTTGATAGGGGTGAACGGATTGAAATGGGGAGGTAGTTGGAGAGGTTGGTGGAGGGGCCACCCTTGTGAAGGGGTTGATGTACGAGTTATTCCACAAGGATGTAACATAGTGTTTATTAATGGATCTATTAGTATTGAGGTTGGGTAAGCAATGGTTCTTCATGCAAGTTGGAGGTATTCGGCTGGGATGTTGTCGACAGCGAGGGTAGTTGGTTTGAGTTTAGATAGGAGTTTTTGGGTGGTTGATGTAAATACTGGTTTGAGTGAAAAAAGGGCGGTGTTTGATTGGGCTTTGAGGGTTGATGGGGGTTTGTTTCATTTATGAGTTTCAGTATGGAGGAGGTGAAATAGTTGTTGAAGGTGGAGGCTATGTCAAGGTTAGTGCCTTCTATATTTGTTGGTGTTTTTCCAGGTTGGAGGAGGATGTTCACTACAGCCCAGAATTTCTGTGAGTTGTTTCTATATTTTCTTTATAGGGGATATATAGTAATTTTGTTTGTCAATCTTAACCTGTTGTTTTGCCTTATTTCTAAGTAGGCTTGTCTACATGTATACATGGGGAGGCTCTGCTCTGTGTACTGAAGTGTACAAACAATCGTGAGAGATTTAAAGACTATGTATTTATAATGATTGATTCCTTGATCCATTTATTGACACCTCAACATTTCAGTCCTACTCCTCCTCCTCCATTTTCTTACTGCTGTGTCCCTCCACAGTAGCCTGGTTGAGCTTCCAAATACCTTGCTTTCAAGGGAGCTGTTTTTTAGTTTGATGGTCCATGGATCTTTAGTTAACCTGCTTTTAAAACAGAATGAACAGATTTGGAGAAGGGAGGGCCTAAGGGCATTATGGGAGTTAGAGGGGAGCTTGAGCTGTGGAAATCCCTATGGTGCTGAGTCAGTGGGTGCTGAAGCAACCAGGCCTGACTGTATGGAAAGATGTGAATGCTAGGGATGTCATTATGTTAAGTAGATATCCTTCATTTTCAGACCAAAGCTAGACTCTTCATTGGTGTTATATTAACAATTATACAGTGACGAGCCATTGTATTCAGTAACGTGCATGCTGTTTAGCAGCCCAACCAATGTGCCAGTTGTAAATAGAGTATATGCCAACCAAAAGAAGTCTGGCCACTGAAGTAGTATTGAGAGGCCAGACTTTTCTATCAGCGTGTGCTCACAGGACAATAAAATACGAGAAAAATCAAGTATGTCCTGTATTTAGACTGTCCTTCATAAAATCTTGGTCAATGAAAAAAAAAACAGCAATGGAGATTCTGCCCTTTGTTGCTTTTCCTGCACTGCACTGATGTACTGGGCAATGGGAATGTAAGCCCATACTCCTGTGCAGTGCATCAGAAAAGGTGGAAGAACACTGCATCCTTATACAAAGACATTATTTAAGAAAGGTAAGCAATAACCTATGAGTGGGTGTGGGTGTATCGGGATTTCCCCATGGTTGGCTTTGCCTTTCTAATCAAACCACTCCGACCATGGGGAAATCCTGATATACCTACACTTGTGGGTTATTGCTTAAATATCCAACACCATCCTACGCTCTGTTGAATCATACTAGCAGTAGACAATGGAGATGCATTCCTTTGTTTATTTATTTTTTTAGAATTAGGACAAAGAACCTTTGGGCTCTGATGTCAGAGTCTTAAGTCATGTTCTACCAACAAGGATGGGACACTTAAAGTCATATTATGAGCATGTATGAATAGTTAAGAGAGGGAAAATCATAAGTTCTTTCATGGGGAAATGGGATCACTTAATCCCACGCCCGCACTATATAATGGCAGTGTAACTTTTCCCATCTGAATTATGTACAGGCAGTGTGGTTTTCCAGTCTGAATGATCTACAGAAGGTGTGGTCTTGATAACCTCCACCACCACGTGTACAGATAGAAAAGTCCATGATGGGAAACATAATCTGTTTCACGTGTGCTGAAGCTCCAAGTCCACCTGGCCTGAAGACAGTTTGTGTTCCTTTTTGGAGTAACTTTGAGGTGCATGGACATGTATTCACTGGGCTTCACCACTGCTTGGGGAATTGAACTGTCTGGCTGTGGACTCAGATTTGGAAACCGTAATGCAGTCAAACAGTGCAGGTGCAGCATGACTGCGGTAGAGTCCTTCGTGTTTCACTGTCGCAGTCATCACACTTGGGTTATCTGCCTGCAGGTAGCCCTCAGTCGGCCTGAATACCAGAGTCTTGGGATTTCTGCGTCGGATGCTTTCGCCTCATCCATGACATCAGGGGTATAAAACATGCAGCCGATGGCATTAAATCAGCTTTTCTTGCCACGTGGGAGCCTGAAGCAGAAGCAGTTCACAAGTGCTGGTCAGCAGCTACCTGAAATTTTTGTTTTTCAAGTTTCAAACCTGAAGTCTTCTAAAGCCAAGTACCCTGTTGGGGATCCTTTTTTCTTGCTCTAACTGATGTCAGAAAAAGTTAGCAATTGTCTTGACTGTGATAAGCAAATACCTCAGAGATTTTCATTCTTACTGCGTCACCTGTTTAGGCCCAGACCACAACGTCCCTCGCTGTCTGTTTTGTGCCTTGTTCAATGCCCGAACTATTCGTCGTCGGACTATTTTTATCTCTAAATTCTTTTGTTCTCCGTATTCTGAAATGGCTTTGATAAGCCATCCAAATACCAATCTTCTGAAAAAAACACAAAGATAAAGCAGAGGCAGACCGCTTAGATCCAAAACTGCCAACGATGCTTCCGTTAAGCTAGTCGCCACTCCACTGGTACTCGGTGAGGCGCTTTTGCAGCCCCTGTTACCCGCTTCTACAGATTCGCAGGCCTCTACTGAGACACATTCGGAGTCCGGTATGTCGCGAGATGCTACTTTGACTGTGGAACCTGCAGATGTCTCTACTTTGGATGGGTCCAGAGCCGCTGTGCAGGCACCGGCTTCTGAGGGTGTATTCAGACCTTCCGATGTTCGTATCAAACCACCTGCTTCGTTAATGACTAAATCTACCAAATTTCGCAGGCCCAGAGTTCGCACTACACCTAGGAAACCGGCCAAAGCACATTCTCAAGCTCCCATGCCACAGAAACAAATGCTTAGAATGGCTGAAGACCTTATTACTTTAATTAGGGGAAGCCAGCCTTCCCCCTCTAAAAGACAAAGAATTGATATTCCTTCTGATTCTTCAGACCATGAGTCTGATGATGCTGACCCCTGTGATTACCAGGACATACCCTTATCTACCTATGAGGACTCAGATGCAGAAGATTCAATTCCCTCAGCCTCCCCCCCAGAGTACCTTTCTTTCGGTGAAACCTTGCATACCCTAAGAGAGCAATGCCAGGACTACCTTCAGTCCAAAAAGAGATTCAGAACTTTTAGACTTCCCTCAGCATAGGCCTCTAGCTATCCCCCCTGTCCTGGATATTGTAGATGATGTCTTCATGGAATCCAGCCTTACCCCTGATACTTTACCACCTGCTCCTAGAAAGCCTGACAGATACTACAGAGTACCTGACTCACAAATTTCTCTTTAGAAATCCCACTGCGGATCCAGAGACCATTTCACAGGGACCTAAAGCTATTAAGGCTTCTACAGCTAAAAACCCTACCCCTTTGGACAGGGATTCTAGGGCTCTAGACAGATGGGATAAGAAGGTTTATACCTCTGCAACTCTTGCCATCATGGCTTTAAATTGCCATTTTCACATGTTGAAGTACCAGCAGCATATTATTGATCTAATTAAACAAAAATGTTGTTGATTCCTGACTGTGCAGAAAATAAGGGATTACAAGACTTAATGCATTCTGCAAACCAAGTTGGTAAATATACTTCGCAGTGTGGGTTTGATGCCTTAGAAGCATCTTGCAGGGCTGCTGTCACTGGGTCTGTTGTGAGAAGATATGCTTGGCTGAAGGAACAAATCTTGCCAGACCATGTCAAAGCAAAATTACTTGATGTTCCATTAAACCAAGAATGTTTGTTTGGCTCTAAAGCAGAAGAAGGTGTTCTTCGTGTTTCACTGTTGCAGTCATTACATTTGGGTTATTTGCCTGCAGGTAGCCCTCAGCCGGCCTGAATACCAGAGTCTTGGGTTCCTGCTTCGGATGCTGTCCCTCCTATCATGACGTCAGGTCATCAGGGGTATAAAACATGCAGCCGACACCATTACATCATTCTTTCTTGCAGCATGGTCCCAGAAGCAGAAGCAGTTTGCAAGTGCCGGTCGGCCAACTCCTGAAAATTTTCATTTTCGAGTTTCACAACCAAAGTCTTCAAAAAAGCAAAGTATTCCACTGGGGATCTTTTACTTGCTCTTAAACCAATGTCAGTAAAAGTTAACAATTGTATTACCTGTGGAAAGCAAATACCTCAAAGATTTTAATTCGTACTGCATTCCTTGCTTAGGCCCAGACCACGACGTCCCTCGCTGTCAATTTTGTGCCTTATTCAACCCCCGAACTATTCGTTTTCGGGCTATTTTTGCAGCAAATTATTTTGGTACTCTGTTCAACTATCCAGAAATGGCTTCGGTAAGCCATCTGACTACCGATATTCTGAAAAAAGTAAAGATAAAGACGGAGACAGACCGCATAGGTCCAAAACTGCTGTTGCTTCCGTTAAGCTAGTCACCAGTTCGCTGGTACTCGGTGAAGTGCTTTTGCAGTCCCTGATACCTGCTAATTCAGATTCGCAGGCCTCTGCTGAGACCCTTTCAGAGTCCGGTAAGCTGCAAAATGCTTCTTCGACTATGGAACCTGTGGCTGTCTCTACCTTGAATGTGTTCGGTGCTGCTGTGCAGGCACCGGCTTCTGCGGGTGTATTCAGGCCTACAGTCTTGCATTTCAAACCAACGCCATCTTCTTCTTCTTCAAAGCCTAAAACTCGACCCACGCCTAGAAAACCGACGTCCAAACTACATGGTCAGGCCCATATGCCTAAAAAACAAATAAGTATGGCTGAAGATCTTATTACTTTAATTAGGAGAAGTCAGCATTCCGCCTCTGAGACCTAGAATTGATTTTCCTTCTGATCAGGATTCTGAAATTTCTGTTTGTTCTGATTACCAGGATTTGCCCTTATCTACCTATAAGGATTCTGATGCAGAGGATTCCATTACCTCTGATCCCTTTCAGAAGATTTTTTCTTTTGGTGAAACCTTGCACAGTATTGGGGAGCATTTCCACTGGGAAAACCAGGATTACTGTGACTCCAAAAAGAGGCTTAGGGAATTCTTACTCCTCCTTCAACACAGGCCTTTAGCTATCCCTCCTGTTCTGGACATTGCAGATGATGTCTTCTTGGAATCTAGCCTGGCCCCAGACTCTCTACCTCCAACTCCCAGAAAACCTGACCGGTATTAGAGTGCCTGACTCTCACAAGTTTCTCTAAAAATCCTACTGCGGATCCAGAGACCATTTCCAAAGGACCAAAAGGCATTAAGGCTACTACTGCTAAAAACCCTACCCCCTCTGATAGAGATTCCAGGGCCTTGGACAGATGGGGTTTTGTCCCTCCTAAGTATCAGGGCTATTCAAACTGTCCCTGCAGAAGAAAGGGGGCAAGGTGTTTACTCAAGACTTTCCTGGTACCCAGAAAAGACAGCTCCTGGTATCCTATCCTGGACCTGTCTATCCTAAACACCTTTTTGATAATCCCAAAATTCAAAATGCTAACACTTCAACAGCTGCTTCTTATGCTAGGCAACGTTGCCTGGTTGGCATCCTTGGACTTAAAGGAAGCTTACCTGCACATTCCAATAAGGGAATCTTGCAGAAAATACCTACGCTTCAGAGCAGGCTCCATGCACTATCAGATGTTCATAGTATTATACTGCTGCAGTCATTACACTTGGGTTATCCTGCCGTCAGGCGGTCCCGCAGTCTGCCTGAGTTCCAAAGTCTTGGTCCGGCATCGGTTGCTGTCGCCTCTTCCCTGACGTCAGTGTGACAGGGGTATACAAGATGCATCCAATGCCATTTTCTTCAGTCTTTCTTGCCGCGCGTTGCCTGAAGCAGAAGCAGTTTGCAAGTGCCGGTCGGCCGACTCCTGAGATTTTCAAAGTTGAATTTCAGATCTGAAGTCTTCAATAAAGCTAAGTACCCCATTGGGGAAACTTTTTTCTTGCCTCAGACCGATGTCAGAAAAAGTTAATAATTGTATTTCTTGTGGGAAGCAAATACCTCATAAGGACTTCCACTCTAACTGTATTCCATGCCTAGGCCCTGATCACGACGTCACTAGTTGTCGGTTTTGTGCTAGATTTAACAAACGCACTATAAAACAATGTTTTGATTTTGTATTGCACTACTTTGGCCGAAGGATCAACCGACGACCGCAATTCCGAAAAAACGCAAAGACAAGGATAAAGACTGGCATCCGAGGTCCAAAACCGACAACAAAACCTCTTCTAGGCCAGTCGCTGGTTCGCCGGTTGTCAGTGAGGCGCTTTTGCAGCCCCGGACACCCGCTACCTCAGAGCCACAGGCCGCCTCCGACTCCCATGTGGAGACAACTAGGCCTCTGGAAACTCAAGGTATTGGGCCTATGGAAACTAATCCCTCAGATGGGTCCGGAGCCCCTGAGCAGGCATCAGCTTCTGAGGGTGTTTTCAGACCTTCACAACTTACCATTAAAGCAAAGACAAAAGTACCATTAAAGACAAAGAAGCAAGTACAGCATTCTCCTGGACACTCCTCCATGCCTATGAGGGAGCATTTCCATTAGGAAAGTCAGGATTATTCAGAATCCAAGAAAAGGCTCAGGGATTTCCTTTTATTGCCTCAGCACAGGCCCCTGGCTATTCCACCTGTGCTAGATATTGTGGATGATGTGTTCTCTGAATCCAGCTTATCTCCTGATTCTTTGTCCCCTGCACCAGCCAAGCCAGATAGGTATTATAGAGTCCCTGACTCTCACAAGTTTCTTTATAAAAACCCTTCTGCTGATCCAGAAACTATTTCCTAGGGTCCAAAAGGGGTTAAGGCGTCCATTGCAAAAAATCCAGTACCCTCTGACAGAGATTCCAGAGCTTTGGATAGATGGGGGAAGAAAGTTTACACTTCTGCAACTTTAGCAGTAAGGGCTTTAAACTGCCAGTTTCACATGCTTAAGTACCAACAATATTTAATGGCTCAGTTAAAACAGAAAATGCTTGCAAGCTCAGAAGCTCCTGACTGTAAAGAAATGCAGGATTTATTGCATGCAGTTGAACAGGTGGGGAAACATACTCTGCAATGTGGTTTTGATTCTTTAGAGGCCTCTTGTAGAGCCGCAGTTACAGGTTCTGTGATTCGAAGACATGCTTGGTTAAAAGAACAGAGTTTACCTGATCATGTTAAGGCAAAACTTTTGGATGCCCCTTTACAGCATATGATACCTTGTTTGGTGTTAAGGCAGAAGAGGTGTTAAAGAAAATGGAGGATAAAGCAAAATCTATGGAAACAGTCAAGGATTTCTTACAGTTACAGCCACCTTGATTTAGTAGAAATTGGCCAACAAAGAATTTTGCAGCCCCTGACACCCCGCCTCCGACTCCCATGTCCCATTTACAAAGAATTGGTCCTTTCCAGTGTCAGACAGGCCACAGAGAGGAAGATACAGACACCCAAGAGGCAGATCTCAACCCCAAGGCTCTAACAGACAATGACAGTGGGGCACCTCAACCCCAAAAGGAGGTGAGGACAAGTCTCAACCTTACAGGAAACAGTCCCAATGACTTCCCCCTTCGTACGCCAAGCACTTCCCTATTGGCAGCCCCCTTAGGGGGAAAACTAGCACTTTTTTCACAAAACTGGCAAACAATCACCCAAGACAAATGGGTTCTGAATATTGTGTTTCAGGGTTACAGGTTCCACTTTCATACTTTACTAAGGCTAAAAGGAATGCCAGACATGCCACAAAATCAATGGGCAGAGGCACAAAAACAGATTTCAGCCCTCATGGACATGAGAGCTATTCAAAAAGTGCCACAACAGGAACAAGGACAAGGATTTTACTCAAGACTCTTCCTGGTCCCCAGAAAGGACAAAGCCTGGAGGCCCATACTAGACCTTTCAGTTCTAAATACTTACCTGAATATTCCGAAATTCAAAATGTTGACATTACAGCAGCTTCTACCCATGCTGGGCAAGAAGGCTTGGCTTGTTACTCTGGACCTCAGAGGCATACCTGCATGTCCCAATCAGACAAAATTGCAGAAGATACTTAAGATTCAAAGCTGGTACAATGCACTACCAATTCTCTGCACTGCCCTTTGGCAGTTCCCCAGCTGGCCTGAGTTCCAAAGTCTTGGTCCAGCGCCGGTTGCTGTCGCCTCCTCCCTGATGTCAGTGTGACAGGGGTATATAAGATGCAGCCGATGCCATTTTCTTCAGTCTTTCTTGCCGCGCGGTGCCTGAAGCAGAAGCAATTCGTAAGTGCCGGTCGGCCTACTCCTGAGATTTTCATTCCGAATCCACTGGGGAAACCTTACATACCATGAAGGAGCATTTCCAGTGGGAAGGCCAGGATTATTCATAGGTTCATAGGTTCATACTAGGCTATCTGCCCAAGGGCATTTATAAGTTGAAGAAAACTATGCCCATTATTTTGCTGTGCCTCTGTCAAGCAAGAAAAGGCTCAGAGACTTCCTATTATTACCTCAACACAGACCCGTGGCTATTCCGGTAGTGCTAGATATTGTGGATGATGTGTACACTGAATCCAGCTTAAATCCTGATTCCTTACCTCCAGCTCCCCTTAAACCAGACAGATATTACAGCGTGCCTTACTCATACAGATTTCTGTATAAAAGCCCTGTTGCTGATCCTGAAACTATTTCTCAGGGACCCAAAGGGGTTAAGGCCTCATCAGCAAAGAACCCAGTGCCCTCTGACAGAGATTACAGAGCACTAGACAGATGGGGAAAGAAAGTATATACGTCTGCAACCTTAGCAATGAGAGCCTTAAATTGCCAGTTTCACATGCTAAAATATCAGCAATTTTTGATGTCTCAGTTGAAACAAAAATGCTTCCAGATACAGATCCTCCTAATTTTAAAGAAATGCAGGATTTATTGCATGCTGCTGAACAAGTGGGAAAGCATACTTTGCAATGTGGTTTTGATTCTTTAGAGGCCTCATGCAGAGCAGCAGTTACAGGCTCTGTCATTAGAAGACATGCATGGTTAAAAGAACATACGTTACCAGATCATGTTAAAGCTAAATTACTGGATGCACCTTTACAGCAGGATATTTTATTTGGCGTTAAGGCAGAAGAGGTATTAAAAAAATGGAGGATAAGGCAAAATCTATGCAAACAGTGAAGGATTTATTACAGGTTCAGCCTCCTCGATTTAGTAGTTAATGACTGACCTCAAAGGGGCAGATACAGATGGCCAAGAGGTAGAGGTCAACCACAAGGTCCTTACAGGCCTCGACAATGGGGTGCATCAGGTCAGAAAGAAGGGGAAGACAGGCACCAACCATATAAAAAACAGCCCCGATGACTTCCCACTCCAGCTGCCAAACAACTCACTCTTGGCAGCCCCTTTGGGAGGAAAACTAGCACTTTTTTATCACAACTGGCATATGATCAACCAAGACAAATGGGTTCTCAATATCATTTCACAAGGTTACAGGTTCCACTTTCACACTCTGCCAAGATCAAAAGGAATGCCAAATCTGCCACTAAATCAATGGGCAGAGGCACAAAAACAAATTATGGCACTCATAAACATGGGAGCTATCCAAAAGGTACCACCTCAGGAACAAGGGCAAGGATTTTACTCGAGACTCTTTCTGGTTCCTAGAAAAAACAAAATATGGAGGCCCATTCTGAATCTTTCTACACTAAACACTTACCTGGAGGTTCCGAAATTTGAAATGTTGACATTACAGCAGCTTCTTCCCATGCTGGGAAAGCAAGCTTGGCTCGTGACTTTGGACCTCAAGGAGGCATACCTGCATGTCCCTATCAGACAAGACTGCAGAAGATACCTCAGGTTCTTAGCTGGTCCAATGCACTATCAATTCTCTGCACTGCCCTTTGGATTATCTACTGCGCCCAGGGTCTTCACAAAGTGCCTGGCACCAGTAATTGCATTTTGCAGACAGAAAGGAATTCAAATTTGCCCATACCTGGACGGCTGCCTGATTCAAGCAGAGAGCAAGGACATTCTTCTACAGCATCTAGCATTTGTAAAAAAGTTAAGTTGCCTGGGGTACACAGTAAATGAAAAGAAATCAAAACTAGTGCCCTCACAAGAGATAATATTCCTGGGTGCTAGCTTGAACACAATGGCCCAGATGGCTTTTCTCACGCCAGACAAGCAAGGACAACTGACACAATGCTTTCAATTGATGGCAACAAAGACCCAACTCCCTGCAAGAAAAATTCTGCAGGCCTTGGGCTTCATGGCATCTTGCATACTACTAATTCCATATGCCAGACTGCATATGAGGAAACTACAATGGTTCCTAAAGAATGTATGGTCTCAACACTGTCAAAGTTTGGAAATGGTTATACCACTAATACCTTGCCTTCAACAGGAGTTTCGATGGTGGGCTCAAGCTTGTCACCTCAACAAGGGACAGTCTTTCACTCAACCCACAGCCAGGCAAACACTGACAACAGATGCATCTGATTACGCCTGGGGAGCACACATGGCAGGAAAATGTATTCAGGGCAAGTGGCCCGCAGAACAAAGGCATCTGAACATCAATCAAAAAGAGATGCTAGCTGTGCAAAATGCCCTTATAGCTTTCAAGGACCTGTTGCAGCCAGGACAGCTATTACTAAAGACAGACAACACCACAGTTATGTGGTACATAAACAAGCAAGGGGGCACTCACTCCTACCCCCTCTGCAGACAAGCCATGACCTTGTGGAACACAGCTATAAACTATCAAGTTCATCTACAAGCACAATTCCTGCCAGGAGAGAAAAACACACTGGCAGACGATTTAAGCAGAAATATTATGGATCTCCACGAATGGGAATTGAATCCTCAAATATTCAGAATGATAAAGAAATGGTGGAACCCGGACATAGATCTGTTTGCCTCCCCAATAAATTGCCAGCTAAAGAAATTCTGCACAAGGAGTTACCATCCGCAAGCATGGAAAGTGGATGCCCTCTCATTCAGCTGGACAAACCTACAAGTATATGCTTTTCCACCACTGCCTCTTCTCCCAAAGGTACTCATAAAGGCCAGGCAGGAAGAGCCAAAAATGATCCTGATTGCACCAGACTGTCCACGCCAGCACTGGTATTCAATCTTAAAAAACTTAGCACAAGGACCACCCTGGATTTTGCCTCAAATACCACATCTGCTGTCTCAGCACAACAATCAGTTACTCCATAGCCAGCTAAAGACACTAAACCTAGATGCATGGAAGGTTACCTAGCCATGCAAGCAATGCCTCTCTCCAAAGTGGTTATGGATGTCATTCTGGAGGCCAGAAGGCCTAGTACCAGGAAAGCCTACTCGGATAAATGGAAGAGATTCTGTGCCTGGAACCAGGCTGACAGCCTTGATCCTCTTGTGCCAAACATTCCTCAGATACTACAATATTTGACTGAGATGGTGGACAAAGGCCTCTCTCTTTCATCCATCAAGATCCACGCCTCTGCCATCTCTGCACATTGCAACACGGATCCACCGATTTTCTATAATCCTTTGCTGAAAAAGTACCGGGGCTAAAAACATAAGACTGCCCCATAGAGCACCTACTCCTACTTGGGACCTCAACTTTGTTTTGGAAAAATTGAAGTTGCCTCCTTTTGAACCAGCTAGCACGGCAGAATTAAAATACATTTCTTGGAAAACTGCTCTGCTCCTGGCAATAACTTCTGCAAGAAGAGTTTCAGAATTACAGGCACTAATGGCAGTGGAACCTTTCCTTATTTTCCACCAGGACAAGGTGTCCTTAAGAACTAACCCCTATGTTTATGCCTAAGGTGGTTTCAAGTGCGTCTCTAAACCAAACCATTCACTTGCCTACTTTTTATCCAAAGCCACAGAATAAAGGGGAAAGACTTCTGCATTCATTGGACATTCACATGCAGTTATGCTTCTACTTCGACAAAACCAAAGCTTTCAGAAAATCTGAGCAATTTATTGGTAGCATATGCTGCAGTAGTACAGGGAAAAGCTATTTCAAAACAGACTATTTCCAAATGGATAAGACATTGCATACGTTTCTGCTATACGCACCATGGAAAACCTGTGCCTAACAGCATTAGATCTCACTCCACCAGGGCAACAGCCACTTCAACTGCCTACCCAAGGATATTTTGGAAGCAGCAACATGGAGTTCTGTGCATATCTTCACCAAGCATTACCATCTGCCTCTATACTCTAAATCCAGAGGCTTCGTCTCTGCAGTGCTACAGGGCCTTATAGCCACCCCTAATGCCTTATAGAACCAACCACCCTACCTCAGCTTTGGGATTCTAACCAAGTGTAATGACTGCAGCAGTGTCACACGATGAACATAGTACAGTTTTGTACCTACCATAAATGTAGATGTACAAGTGTAGACACTGCTGCAGTCCAGGTTACCCTCCCACCTTCCCCTCTTACTGGCTAGTACTTACCTAGTTCCTCTCCTTTTTATTACCTATGGGGAGTATTTGCTGGTAGCTGAAAGTATGTTGTTTGCTTTTCTTATGTATGTTTTATTAGCAATTTGAATTGCCTACCTATTTGGGGGCACTTGATATCTGGGGCAAGAAAAACTGAAGAAAATGGCGTCGGCTGCATCTTATATACCCCTGTCGCACTGACGTCAGGGAGGAGGCAACAGCAACCAACGCCAGACCAAGACTTTGGAACTCAGGCCGGCTGGGGAACTGCAGCAGTGTCTACACTTGAACATCTACATTTATGGTAGGTACAAAACTGTACTTTGTGTACACTTGCCATAAATGTAGATGTACGAGTGTATTCACTGTTGCAGTCCTGGTTACCCTCCCTCCAGCCCCCTGCCTTCTCTTGGTTCTACCCTTCCTTCTTGTTTGGTGTATTTGAGCTTTCTGGTGTATTTGCTTTTTGTTGGAGGTGTAACATAACATATAATTGCTTCCCATTATGGGAGCACCTGACATCTGGGGCAAGAAAAACTGATGTAATGGCGTTGGCTGCATGTTTTATAACCCTGACGACCTGACGTCATGGAAGGAGGGACAGCATCCAACGCAGGAATCCAAGATTCTGGTATTCAGGCTGGCTGAGGGATACCTGCAGGCAGATAACCCAAATGTAATCAACAGTGAATGCACTCAACCATCTACATTATGGTAAGTGTACACAACTGTACTTTCTTAAAAAGATGGAGGAAAAAGCTAAATCCATGCAAGCTGTTAAAGATTTCTTACAGGCACAGCCACCTAGATTCAGTAGGCATTGGCCTTCAAAAAACTGGTCCTTTCCAGTCCCTTCCAGACCTTCTCAGCCCAAACTCAGGAGCAATAGACCACAAAGACTACAGTCTCTGGGTATACACAGATCTAAACAATGGAGTGCTCCCTCCTCAAAAACTGGGAGTGGTAAGCCACCCCCGTATGGAAAAAGTTCACAATGACTTGTCCTTAATCCTTCCTAGCCATGCCAAAGTACTTGCACCTCAAGGAGGAAAACCTGCCCTGCATGCAAAAAACTGGGAGTATATTACCCAGGACCGATGGGTTTTAAACATTGTATCCCAGGGATACAGATTCTATTTCCACTCTCTGCCAACCCCAAGTGGATTGCCAGACCTTCCTCCAAACCAGTGGACAGAGGTCCAAAAGCAAGTACTTTCTTTTCTCAGTATCAGGGATACTGAACCAGTACCATCAGAGCAAATGGGACCAGGTCTCTACTCCAGGCTGTTCCTGGTGCCCAGGAAAGAGAACTCTTGGTGCCGTATTCTGGACCTGTCATCTCTAAACACCTTCCTGGTGGTACCAAAATTCAAAATGCTTACACTCCAGTAGCTCCTTCCTATGCTAGCCAAGGACTCCTGGCTAGTCACCCTAGACTTAAAAGAAGCTTATCTGCACATCCCCATAAGGGAATCTTGCAGGAAATGTTTACGTTTCAGGGCAGGCTCTATGCACTCTCAGTTCTCTGCACTTCCCTTTGGCTTATCTACTTGCGCCCACAAAACCAGCTATCTGCAAGAAAAATACTGCAAGCCATAGGGTTCATGGCCTCATGTATTCTACTGATTCCATATGTAAGACTGCATATGAGGAAACTTCAATGGTATTTAAAAATTCTCTGGTGTCAGCATTACCAGGACCTGGTAACAGAGATTCCCATCATTCCTTGCCTAAGGACAGAGTTCCTTTGGTGGGCAGAGGCTTGCAACCACAACAAGGGACTCCCTTTCTCACAACCCCCCGCCGTCCAAACTCTGCAACAGATGCATCACACTATGCATAGGGAGCTCACATGGCAGGCAAATGCATTCAAGGCAAATGGAGCCCAGGAAAAATTCACCTGCATATCAGTCAAACAGAAATGTCGGCTGTACAGAATGTACTGACAGCCTTCAAATACCTTATCCTGCCAGGACAACTCCTGATAAAGACAGACAACACCACAGTTATGTGGTACATAAACAAGTGGGGGGGGGACTCATTTCTACCCACTATGCAGGTTAGCCATGGCTCTGTGGAACACAGCCTTAAGTAACCAAGTGCACCTGCAAGCTCAATTCCTGCCAGGCAAACAGAATTCACTGGCAGACTACTTAAGCAGAAATCTAATGGGCCCACACGAGTGGAAACTGGAACCAAACTCATTCAAACTTCTAATACACAGGTGGCTTTGTGTCCCCCCCCGAAAACCATCAACTAAATAAATTTTGCACCAGAATTCCCCACAGCCAAGATTGGAAAGGGGATGCCCTATCTTTCACATGGGAAAGAATCTGTATCTATGCCTTTCCCCCTCTGCCCCTCCTTCCAAGAGTACTTCTCAAGATCAAACAGGACAGGCCAAGGACAATCCTTATTGCACCAGACTGGTCACACCAGCACAGGTACCCACTCCTACACAGTCTGACAGCAGTGCCACCCTGGCACCTACATCAGACCCCCTCTCTGCTGTCCCAGCAAGAGGGACACATTTTGCATCCTCAGCTGCAAACCCTGAACCTGGCAGCCTGGCTTATTCCCTGAATACATCACCAGCAGCCCTCAGCAAAGAGGTGCTGGATGTTGTCCTTGAGGCCAGGAAGCCCAGTACTAGGAAATCCTATTCAGAAAAGTGGAATAGATACTGTTGTTGGACCCAGTCTCAAGGGAAGGACACAGCAGTGCCCTCCTTGCCTCAAATCCTAGACTACCTAGCAGAGCTGCTCCACAAAGGCCTATCCTTTTAATCAGTTAAGATCCATGCCTCTGCCATCTCAGCTCATTACAGTACTGAGCCACCCCCCTTCTCTCACCCTCTGATCAAACAGTTCCTGAGAGGAGCTAACAATTTAAGACCCCCTCCCCCCAAGCAGAGCTCCCACTCCTGTCCAGGACCTTAACTTTGTACTAGAGAAGCTCACGCTTCCCCTGTTTGAGCCTGCTGCTAAAGCAGAGTTAAAAGTCTTCTTTTGGAATATAGCCTTACTGCTAGCCATCACTTCAGCCAGAAGAGTGTCCGAGTTACAGGCCCTTATGGCTTTGGAACCCTTCATTGTCTTCCATGCGGACAGGGTTTCCCTCAGGACTAACCCATCTTTTATGCCCAAGGTGGTAACAAGTGTGGCTTTAAACCTATCCATCCATTTGACAACCTTTTTTCCTAATCCTCAGAATAAGGGGGAAAGGATCCTGCACTCATTGGACGTGCACAGACCAGTTCAGGTTCTACCTTGACAGGACTAAACCTTTCAGAAAATCTGACCAGCTGCTAGTCAGCTTTGCTACAGGGGCAGAGGGCAAGGCCATTTTGAAACAAACCATTTCTAAATGGAAGGCACAACTGCATCAATTTCTGCTACCAACACCATGGAAAACTTACCCCCACAGGGGATCAGGCCTCATTCCACTAGGGCTACCTCAAGCTCTACAGCTTTTCTCAGGGGTGTCCCTTCCAGGGGCATCCTGGAAGCTGCAACCTGGAGTGCTCTGTACACACCTTCACCAAGCATTACCACTTAACCTATCTTTTCTAAATCCAGAGCTGGATTTGCCACAGCAGTCTTACAAGGCCTGCTAGCCAGCCCTACTACTTCTTGACTACCTCCACCCTTCTTCAACTTTGGGAATCAACCAAAGTGTGATGACTGCAACAGTGAAACATGAAGAACATAGTACAGTTGTGTACACTTACCATAAATGTAGATGTTCAAGTATATTCACTGTTGCAGTACTGGTTACCCTCCCTCCAGCCCCCTATCTTTCTATACTTTCTACCTATCATCCTTTTTACCCATAATTGTAAGGAAATGGTATTTACTTTTTACTGGAGGTGTTCCACACCATTTGATTGCTTCCTATTTTGGGAGCTCCTGACATCTGGGGCAAGAAAAACTGATGTAATGGCATCGGCTGCATGTTTTATACCCCTGAAACCCTGCCGTCATGGATGAAGACGACAGCATCTGACGCAGAAATCCCAAGACTCTGGTATTCGGGCTGACTGAGGGCTACCTGCAGGCAGATAACCCAAGTGTGATGACTGCAGCAGTGAATACACTCGAACATCTACATTTATGGTAAGTGTACACAACTGTACTGTTCGTGTAACCACTACAGCATTGCTAAAACATTTCCCATGTGGCACACAGTCACAGAAGGGCTACACCTAGGATTTTATCTGCTTTAGTGTTCTGTCATTTGTTATTGTTTGTTTTACCTTTGTAAAAGTGTCATGCTTCCTTGTCAGACACAGGAGCAAAAATATTCTTCAAGGTTGTCAAACTATAACAGCTAGATTTATTGAAACTGTGTGTTGAGAAGCCTAGGAGCTATAAATCTAGAAAACAATTGGATCCAGTCACTGAATCACATGCAAATGAGGATGTCACTAAATCCTTTTTGATTGGCTGCAGATCCACAGGTTAAACAGCCAGTCCTATTTGGGTTTAATTCGCATAACAAGATGGCTTTTAATCCCCCATCTCTGTCCCTGACCATGATTTTTTTATCTGTAGAAACGAAAGACTTGCATAACTGTAACCAAGATGTGAGAAAGTGTTAAACAAAAGAGCTCATCTTTATACAAAATGAAACTGGGGAGCCTAAGATTACAGCACAGATGTTCTTCGTGTTTCACTGTTGCAGTCATCACATTTGGGTTATCTGCCTGCAGGTAGCCCTCAGCCGGCCTGAATACCAGAGTCTTGGATTTCTGCGTTGGATGCTGTCGCTTCTTCCATGATGTCAGGTCGTCAGGGGTATAAAACATGCAGCCGATGCCATTACATCAGTCTTTCTTGCTGTGTGGTGCCCGAAGCAGAAGCAGTTCACGAGTGCCAGTTGTCAGTCTCCTGAAATTTTCTTTTTCGAGTTTGACCCGAAGTCTTCAAAAAAGATAAGTACCCCATTGGGGATCCTTTTTTCTTGCTCTAACCGATGTCAGAAAAAGTTAACAATTGTCTTGCCTGTGGAAAGGAAATACCTCATAGAGATTTTCATTCTTACTGCATCACCTGTTTAGGCCCAGACCATGACGTCCCTTGCTGTCGGTTTTGTGCCTTGTTCAATGCCCGAACTATTCGCCGTCTGGCTATTTTTGTAGCCAAATACTTTCGATGTTCTTCGTGATTCACTGTTGCAGTCATTACATTTGGGTAATCTGCTGGTGGGTTGCCCTCAGTCAGCCTGAATAACAAAGTCTTGGGTCCTGCATCGGTTGCTGTCTCCTCTTCCATGACGTCAGGTCGTCAGGGGTATAAAACATGCAGCCGACGCCATTTTAACCAGTCTTTTTTGCCATGCGGTGCCCGAAGCAGAAGCAGTTCGCAAGTGCCGGTTGGCCGACTCCTGAAATTTTCGTATTCGAGTTTCAGAACCGAAGTCTTCAAACTAAAGCTAAGTACCCCGTTGGGGAAACTTTTTCTTGCTCCTTACCGATGTCCATAAAAGTTAATAATTGCATTACTTGTGGGAAGCAAGTACCTCATATGTATTCATTGCCTAGGCCCTGATCACGACGTGCCTTGCTGTTGGTTTTGTGCTAAATTTAACCAACGCACTATTAAGAGTCGGTATATTTTTGCTTCTAAATATTTTCGTTCAAGATTTAACTACCCTGAAATGTCTTCGGTTAGCAATCAGACTACCGGAGTTCACAAAAAACGCAAGGAAAAAGATAGAGACAGACCTAAGCCAGTCGCCGGTTCGCTGGTACTCAGTGAGGCGCTTTCGCAGCCCCTGATACCCGCTACTTTTGAGTCGCAGGCCTCTACTGAGACCCATTCGGAATCTGGTATGCTACGAGATTCGCAAAGTATTGAACCCGCGGATGTCTCTCCCTTGGATGGGTCCAGAACCGCTGAGCAGGCACTGGCTTCTGAGGGTGTTTTCAGGCCTCAACATTTTTACATTAAACTGACGCCAGCAACAAAAACAAGGTCAAAAACAACTTCTATGTCTAAAAAAATGATGCATGAGCAATGTGCTCAGGTCCCTATGCCTAAAAAACAGATGATCAAAATGGCGGAGGATTTAATTACCTTGATCAGGGGTCCCCTGCTTAGCGGCCTAGGCAAAGCACTGATTATGAATCTTCAGATCAGGTTTCCATTTCTTCTGATCATGAATTTTCTATTCCACCCTATGAGAATACTGATGCAGAGGAATCCATCCCATCTGCATCTCCTCCAGAGGATTACTCTTTTGGAGAGACTTTTTGCATACTTTAAAGGAACATTTTCACTGGGAGAGTCAGGACTTCTCTGAATCAAAAAAGAGGCTTAGGGATTTCCTCCTTCCTCAGCATAGGCCTTTGGCAATACCTCCTGTATTAGACATTGTTGATGATGTGTTCTCGGAATCAAGCATGGCTCCTGATTCCCTGCCTCCGGCTCCTAGTAAGCCAGACAGATATTAAAGGGTTCCTGACTCCCACAAATTTCTTTTCAAAAATCCTGCTGCTGATCCTAAGACTATTTCTCAGGGTCCCAAGGGTGTTAAGGCTTCTACAGCCAAAAATCCTACCCCTTCTTATAGAGATTCCAGGGCGCTGGATAGATGGGGTAAGAAGGTTTATATGTCTGCAACCTTGGTAATCAGGGCTTTAAACTGCTAGTTTCTTATGCTTAAATATCAACAGCATGTTATGGGCTTACTGAAACAGAAAATTATGTTTATTTCTGATTGTGTGGAAAATAGAGTTACAGGATTTATTGCATTCAGCAGAACAGGTTGGAAAGCATACTTTGCAATGTGGTTTTGATTCCTTGGTGGCCTCTTGTAGGGCTGCCGATGTTCTTCATTCCACATTGCTGCAGTCCTAACTATTGGGGTAGTCCGCTGTCCCAGTCGGCCCGAATACCAAAGTATATGGCTGACGTCGGTCAAGGCGCGTGGGCAGCGTCAGTGCGTACAGAATTACAATAATGCATGACCATATCCTCGGCCTCAGTCTTTTTGCGTCTAGATGCATGGCAGCGGCAGTGCGGTAGCAGGTAGCGTTCACAGTTTTTCTGAAAGTTTCTGTTCCGACCCCATCAGTGGCTAAGTACCCGTACTGGGAATATTTTTGTTTTCTTTTGCATTTATTTAACCGGATGGCCAGAAAGAGTGAATAACTGTTGTGGGAAACAGATACCTCATAGACCTTCATAGGGATTACCATACTTTGTGTATACCTTGTTTAGGGCCACAGGCAGCGTTGTTTGTTTTTTGCTGCATTGTGCTAGCACAGATAAGCGCACTTAAGAGATTAAGATAGACTGTGCCAGGTTAGTTTTGGATTGGGGGCGTTGTATAAAATGCCGCCCGGATGCTCAAGCGCCCAAAGTCGATAAAAGCAAAAGGAAAAAAAGCAAAAGCCTGAAGTGGAAGAACCGAGCAGTCGGGCGTCGGGGTTCTAGAAAAACTCAGGAGCGGAGGGGAGGAGTTTTTTGGAGTTTGGAGGAGACTTACAGGGCACTGTTACAGGAGAGTAGGCCTCCTCTCAGGGCAGTTCTCAGGGCTACTCTCTTCCCTGTTCTGTGGTTTCTTCCTCTCTTCTAAAGGAGCCTCCCTTCTGTTTCCAAGGCTTGTTTTTAGGGGGCGGCAGGCCAGAAGCTTAGCTTCTCTTGGGGGCCTAACATGATGCTGGTCTTTACCCACCTTGATTATTATACTGTGATTAGAGGGGCTTGATTTTTATGATTGGGGTTCTGTACTCTGATGATGAGGCTTAGGATGGAACCCAGGGGGGAGAAGGAGTCTTCTGAGTTAGGAGCTGAAGGAGTATCCTCTCATTCTGGCAGAGTATGATCACTTATCACCTTCAGCCTCTGGATCCTTCTACTCCAGAGGATTTTCATCCTGATTTTTCTCCTTCAGAGGGAGGCATTTTTTCAGAGGCATTTTATTTCCTCAGGCTTAAGGAAGAAGCTCCAGGAAGAGGCTTTTCCAATTCTTGTTTTACCTCCTGAATTCTTGTTGTTTTACCTCCGTGGTGGGCCTTTGTGGTGGAGCCTGTTTCTCAGGGAGCTTCCCTGAATTTTGATTCTTTGCCTCCTGCCCCACTTAAACCCGGTGCTGCCCTATAAAGTTGCTAGGATTTCATAGAGGGCTGACTCAGGTCTGTCTCTCAGGGGTGCGAAGGTTGTCTCAGGGAAGCTGTCTCTCAGAAGGCTTCTGCCTAAAGAGGCAGAGGCCTGGAAGGCAAGGGGCGGATAGATGGGGAAGAAGTGTATACTTCTTTTGGGTTAGCCATGTGTAAGTTTCATTACTCCCAGTTTCATGTTAAAATATCAGGGTTGTCACTTTCTGGTGAAGTCTATTGTCTGGCATCTGGCGAAAGGTATAAGGTGGATGAGGAACAGGTGGTGGATTCATGTGAAGTGTTCTGTGGGTAAGCATTCCTTGCAGTGTGTAGGCTCTGCCAGGTGGCTGCTCCTTGAGAGCTGCGGTTCTGTCTGTTCTTACAGAGGAAACTTGCGCCTGGTTCTGGATTTAGGAATTTATGTGAGCATGTGTTAAAACAAGGTATTTTTTTGCACATGTTTAAAGTCCTGATGTTTTGTGTTTGGTTAGCTCTGTGGCTGCAGTTTTTAAAAGAAATAAGGGGAAGCAGCTAAAAGTAAACAAACTGTGGAGGATTTTTGCAGGTTCTGAATTATCCTTAGTAGAATTTGGCCTACTGGGGTAGTAGGGTAGGTCCTACTGATTCCCAGGCCCCAGGGGTAGGTCTGACGCAGGGTAGGGGCAGGGCCTGCTCAGGTTTCTGCAGAGGGCAAGGTTCTTTTAGGCCTCCAGTCTAATTCAGAGGGCAGGGGTCTGTCCTTACTGTAAACAGACCCAGTCCCCTACCTTTTCAGGCCGGGAAACATTTCAGAAACTGAGAGGAGAAGGCTGGAGGGTTTTAAAGTTTTGGGAGGAAGGAATTACGGGACAGATTTTATTTGGATATCATACTTCCTTTCCATGGGTTGACATTATTTTACAAAGAAAAAGAGGCATGCCATTTTTCTCTGTTGCTCCAAATAGGGGCCATTCAGCCAGTTCCTTTGTCCTCTATAGGGGCCATTCAGCCAGTTCCTGTTTTTCTCTGCCTAGGATTTTATTCTACGTTCCTGTTAATGATGGAGGGGAAAGGAACAAACATCTATTATTTTTTGGATTCATCTATCCTCAACACGTTATAAATACTTTTAGACCAATAAAATGTTGGATCTACAACAGGCAACTAAGGTGCTGGGCAGCCACACTGGATGGTAACTTTAGATCTCAAGGAAGCTACCTACCGGGGGAACCCAGACTAAGTTTCTCTCTGTTGCCCTCAGCTGGAAATCACCATCATCAGCCTATTGCATTAGTTTGGAGCTGATCTACTGTAGTATTTCAGGCACTGAAAAATTCATTATCTTACCTTCAGGCTAAAAAGGAATTCATCTATATCCTTACTTGTATTAGACCTTTGATTCTGGCTCAGTGATGGAGAGACCTTTTACAGCCTTTAGATTTGTGATAGCAGTGCTAAGATGCCTAGGCCTACCTGTGGCTCAAAATAAAGTCCAGTCTGTGAGACCCTCTCAAGACATGTGCTTTCTGGGTGTTTAACTGAATACAGCAGCAGAATCAGTTACTTCGGACAAACCCTCTATCTTTCCAGTTACTTCCATCAACTATCTCTTCAGTCGGGCTGACTGCAAGGACAGTTAGCAAACCTTACAAACCATGGCATCTGTGGCTCTGAAAGCTCGTGGTTCGCCTCTTCAAAATGTATGAGCTTTGCAATGGTATCTTTCCCATGTATGGACACAATATAACCAGGATTTGGACACTGTCATTCAAATGGTGGGCCCAGCAAGCATTAAACAACGGATTTCAGGGTGGACCTAAGAAGCGCATCAGTACTGACCCGGCCGGAATAGGACTTCTAACGACAGGGACATCATCTAATTTGCTTGGCCAGCTCATAAGACAGGAAGGGTCAATACAAACAGCAGCTACATACAGACATGAGCATCTAGTAGGAGCAGTGGAGATGTTATATGAACAGTTTGCATTGGCCAAGGTTACTTTAACTGGGGCAGGTGTTGATTCTAACAACTGTCTGCTGTCCATTCAACACATCAACAAACAACATCTTACTCATTCTTACAAGCAAGCAATGATTTTAATGATTTATGGGAGACTGCGCAACCATTGCAACTAAAGGTTCAGGCCAGGTTTCAACAAACTAGCAGATGTGGTGTAGCAGATGTAGAGAAGCAGCCAAGTCCTTAGGGCCCGCTTCTCAACTTTATCTTCATGTAGTGGAAACTTGAGACATAGATGGGTTACTCAGACATAGATCTGTTAAACAAACAAACTAACAATTCAGCTGCAAAGGACTTTGCTTCTTCATGGGGAAATCACACAGCTTTTCTTCATGATGCTCTTTCTTCATGTATGCTCTTTCACCTCTTGTATCTTCTTCCAAGTCTGCCTCTTCTCCCAAAGGTGCTCCTAAAGGGATGCTTTAAATGCTCAAGATTGGCCTTAATAGCTCTGGTTCCACCTCGGCTGAGGCCCTGGTGGTTAGGAAGCCCATGCCAAGGGAGAAGAGGAAGCTACTCCATGGCAGAGGGGCCTCACCTGCTCAATGCCCTCAGAGGAGGGTCCCTGCCTGCTCAATGTCAAGCTTCACTGAGACACACTGCAGGTCCACAGGGACGGTTGTTTTGAGACACAGCGGGTCTCAACTACTCAAAGAGTTTTAAATGTGATTATGGAGCAGAAGCAAAAGTACTTTGGTGTCCATGAAATGGAAACAATTTGGAGATTTTTTTTGCAGCATTTGATTTGGAGATCAAGATTAATTACTGAAATTTTGTGGCTCTTATTATTGTCTTTGAGTTATTAGACAAAGGTTTGTCTTTCATTTCCATTAAGATTCATTCTGCAGCAATTTTCAGCTCACTATGGTGTGAATTTCCATTGTTTTCGCATTCTTTTTTCCCCATCGCCCTTATATAAGTAGAGCTCTCCTGCTTCTCACCTCAATTTTGTGTTTTCTTTTACCTACAATTTTTTGTTGGGGCGGCTACTGTTGAATTGAAGAGAGCTTGTCATGGAAGCTTGCTTGTTGGCTTTTATTCTGAATGAAAGTTTGGGGAATTGAATTTGCCTTGACGGTGAGTAGAGCCTTTTTTTGAATTTATGGAAGGTATGGGGTATCATTAATCCTTCTTCCTTCCTTTATAAGGTCTGTGGTTTCTAGTGTTAAACTATACATTTATATGGCCTTAGTTTTTTTTTAAGATCCAAAATAAAGGGGAAAGATTTTTTTACACACTAGTGTACACGAGCAGTAAATTTTTATATTCTAAGCAGGACTAAAAGAGTTTTAGCAGTGCTAGTTTTTGTTTGTTTTTTCTTTTAAATGAAGCCTGTGGACAAGCCTGTGTCAAAACAAACTATTTAAGTTTGGATTTATTTTTGTTTTGCATTTTTATTTATTCATGGCAAGTTGTTTTTTCCAGCTGATTTTGGGCCTCTCATTCCCAGGGGGCTACTGCCAAATCAACATTTAAGGTGGCATTGAAGGATTTTTGCATTTTACTTGGAGTTGGAGTTCAGTGCATACTAGCTGCCATCAGTTCCTCTCTACTCTGCCACTCAGAGCTGCGTTTGCAACAGCTATTCCTGGGGGCGGGTATATCTGCAATCTTTGCTCCCGTCCCCTCTGTCCCCTTTTCTCTGTGTAGAAGGTCTACCTATACTCTCTCTATTTTTGTATATCTAGTACATACAGTTTTGGGTGCAGGGATGTGGAATGAGTTCCATGGTTGCTGTCTTTTCCAATTCTTCCCTCCGCTTCCTCAGTGACTGGGTGCTGTTAGGTGGTGCACTGCATCAGTACCCTGGCGTGCGGCGTCAGTCTAATTTGGCTTGACCCGGCGTCGATGTTCTTTAGGGTATTGGGCGCATTGGGACACCCGGACTAAGACCCCTCTGTGTTTGCAGGGATGTGTATCACCGAACCCTGACTGATTGGGTACAAAACTGTACTTTACTGGATCTGTGATTAGAAGGCATGCCTGGCTCAAGGAGCAAAACCTTGCCTGATCATGTTAAAGCTAAATTGTTGGATGCCCCTTTGCAGGATGATACTCTGGTAATAAGGCAGAAGAGGTTTTAAAGAAAATGGAAGACAAAGCTAAATCTATGCAAACTGTAAGAGTTCTTGCAAGTGCAGCCACCCAGGTTCAGTAGGCACTGGCCTACTAAAATTGGTCTTTTCCTGTGTCCAACAGAGCCACTCTGGGCAAACCCAGATGCTCCAAAAGGCTCCAGATATCAATCACAGGGTTCTTACAGGTCAAAGCAATGGGGTGCCTCCACCTCCAAATCTGGAGGAAACAAAGCACAGCCCTACAATAAGCAGTCTCAATGACTTTCCTCTACCATCTCCAAGCACTTATCTTTTGGCAGCCCCCTTGGGGGGAAAACTAGCACTTCGTGCTCAAAATTGGCAGTTAATTATCCAGGACAAGTGGGTATTAAACATAGTCTCCCAGGGTTACATATTTCATTTCCATACTTTGCCAATTCCAAACGGATGGCTGGATCTGCCACAAAACCAGTGGTCAGAGGCCCAGAAATAAGTCATGTACCCTCATGCATATGGGTGCTATTCAACTGGTACCAGAAAAGAAAAAGGGCAAGGATTTTATTCAAAACTTTTCCTGGTACCCAGAAAAGACAATTCATGGTGTCCAATACTGAACCTATCGATTTTGAACACGTTCCTGGACATTCCAAAATTCAAAATGCTGACTTTACAACAGCTGCTGCCTATGCTAGGCAAGAATGCTTGGTTAGTAACTCTAGACTTGAGGCATACCTGCATATCCCAATAAGGGACTCATGCAGAAGATACCTCCGCTTCAAAGCAGGTTTTTTGCATTACCAATTCTCTGCACTGCCCTTTGGATTATCTACTGCGCCCAGGGTCTTTACAAAGTGCCTGGCACCAGTAATTGCATTCTGCAGACAAAGAAACATTCAAATGTATCCTTATCTGGACGATTGTCTCATTCAAGCAGAGGACAAGGACACTCTCTTCTTCAACATCTAGCATTTGTAAAAAGGCTTCTAGCATGCCTAGGGTACAACATAAATGAAAAGAAATCACAACTGGTACCCTCTCAAATAATTACATTCCTGGGTGCAAGCTTGAATACAACTGCCCCAGATGGCTTACCTCATGCCAGACAAACAAAGGCAATTGACAACATACTTCAAACAAATGGCAACAAAAACCCAGTAATCTGCAAGACAAATTCTGCAGGCTTTGGGATTCATGGCATCCTGCATTCTACTAATTCCATATGTGAGACTGCATGTGAGGAAACTTCAATGGTACCTAAAAAGTTTATGGAGTCAACATTGTCACAGCCTGGAAACAACGATTCCTCTCATCCCCTGCCTACAACAGGAGTTTCTTTGGTGGGCAGAGACATCACCAAAACAAGGGACTGTCATTCACTGTACCCCCTGCCACTCAAACCCTAACTACAGATGCATCAGACTATGCTTGGGGGGGGGCCCACCTGGCAGGGAGATGCATTCTGGGCAAATGGAGCCCAAACCAAATGCATCTGCATATCAACCAGAAAGAAATGCTAGCTGTTCAGAATGCTCTGACAGCCTTCAAGGACTTACTTCATCCAGGACAACTACTGATAAAGACGGACAACACCACAGTTATGTGGTACATAAACAAGCAGGGGTGTACACATTCCTACCCCTTTTTCAGACTAGCCATGGCCTTGTGGAACACAGCCTTAAATACATCTTCAAGCTCAATTCCTGCCAGGAAAGCAAAATACTCTGGCAGACGACCTAAGCAGAAATCTTATGGACCCGCACAAATGGAAACTGGATCCACAAATCTTCAGCATGTTAACACAGAAATGGGGGAGACCAGACCTAGATCTATTTGTCTCTCCCCAAAACTATCAGTTAGACAAATTCTGCACAAGAACTCATCACAAAAAATCATGGAAAGTGGATGCTGTATCCTTCAACTGGAAAAACCTATGCCTTTCCCCCTCTGCTTCTACTCTCTAAGGTCTTGCTAAAAGTCAGGCAGGAAAAAAACAAAAATGATCCTAATTTCTCTGGACTGGCCTCACCAGCACTGGTGCTCACTTCTATGGAATATGTCACACCTTCCTCCGTGGTACTTGCCTCAAACACCTCATCTACTGTCTCAGCAGACCTATCAAATTCTGCACACTCCGCTCCAAACTCTGAATCTTGCAGCATGGCTAATCAAATAATTATTCAAACCACATCTCTCAGTAAACCTGTGATGGATGTCATTTTGGAAGCCAGAAGGCCTAGTACTATAAAGTCTTATGCTGATAAATGGAAGAGATTCTGTGCTTGGAACCAAGCACAAGGAATAGACACAGCAAAGCACAATATTCCTCAGATTTTACAATATTTAACTGAGATGCTTGATAAGGGCCTATCTTTTTCTTCAATAAAAATCCATGCCTCTGCCATCTCAGCTCATTACAACACAGGCCCTCCCCTCTTTTCTGATCCACTGCTTAAACAGTATCTCAGAGGGGCCAAAAATTTAAGGCATTCCCAGGAGAACACCAACACCTGCATGGAATCTCAATTTTGTGCTAGAAAAACTCACCCTGCCTCCTTTTGAACCAGCAGCTACTGCAGATATAAAATTTCTATCTTGGAAGACATCTTTTCTTTTCGCAGTCACTTCAGCAAGAAGGGTTTCAGAACTACAGGCTCTCATGGCAGTGGAGCCTTTCATTATGTTTTAGCCAGACAGGGTGGCCCTCAGGAGCAATCCTTCTTTTATAACTAAGGTGGTATCCAGTCTGGCACTTAACCAGACCATTCACCTGCCAACATTTTTCCCAAATCCGCAGAACAAGGGGGAGTGGATTCTGCATTCATTGGATATACAGACAACTAAGATTCTACTTAAACAGGACAAAATCTCTAAGAAAGTCTGACCCAACTACTGGTAGCATTTGTTGCAGGGTCAGAGGGGAAGGCTATATAGAAGCAGACTATTTCTAAATGGATAAAGCCACTGCATTCGTTTCTGCTGTTTGCACCATGGTAAACTTGTGCCCAAGGGGATCATCAGATCCCATTCCACCAGGGCTGCCTCTACTTCAGCAGCTTTTCTCAGAGGGGTCCCAACCAAAGACATTCTAGAAGCTGCTACTTGGAGCTCTGTTCATACGTTCACAAAGCATTATCATTTACCTTTCTTCTCTAAATCCAGGGCAGGCTTTGCCACTGCAGTCCTGCAGGGCCTTATAGCCGCTCCTAATGCTGTTTAGTTACATCCTCCCATCCATAGCTTTGGGGTTCTACTCAAATGTAATGACTGCAACAATGAAACACTAAGAACATACTACAGGCGTGTACACTTACCATAAATGTAGATGTTCGAGTGTATTCACTGTTGCAGTCCAGGTTACCCACCCGCCATCCCCCATTCTATACCTTTTCTTTCCTTCCCTATACTCAGAAGCCTTTGTGGTGTATTTGCTTTTAGTTGAAGGTAAATTCTATGTTTTTAAGGTGCATTTATATATTTACACTTTATGTATATATATGTTTGCTCCCCATTTGGGGGGGGGGGCACCTGACATCTGGGGCAAGAAAAACTGATTAAAATGGCATCGGCTGCATGTTTTATACCCCTGACGACCTGACGTCATGGAAGAGGAGACAGCAACCGACACAGGACCCAAGACTTTGTTATTCAGGCCAACTGAGGGCAACCTGCCAGCAGATTACCCAAATGTAATGACTGCAACAGTGAATACACTCTGACATCTACATTTATGGTAAGTGTACACAATTGTACTTTCTCGATCTCTGTACTCCAAAATGGCTTTGTTAAGCCATCTGACTACTGATATTCCGAAAAAATGTAAGGATAAAGACAGTCTGCATAGGTCCAAAACTGCCGACGACCCTTCCGTTACTCTAGTTGCCAGTCCGCCGGTGCTCAGGCACTTTCGTAGCCCTGATACCCGCTACTACAGATTTGCAGGCCTCTACTGAGACCCTTTCGGAGTCCAGTATGCCGCGAGATGTTTCTTTCACTATGGAACCTGCGGATGTCTCTACCTTGGATGGGTGCAGAGTCGCTGTGCAGGCACTGGCTTCTAAGGGTGTATTCAGGCCTGCAGACTTTCATATTAAATCGATGGCATCATTTCCAAATAGAAGTACCGAATTCCTCAGGCCTAAACCTCACAGTACGCCTAGAAAACCGATGACCCAAACCAC
Source organism: Protopterus annectens (assembly GCF_019279795.1). Taxonomy (NCBI): domain Eukaryota; kingdom Metazoa; phylum Chordata; order Ceratodontiformes; family Protopteridae; genus Protopterus; species Protopterus annectens. Next base: position 1,402,035,103 of record NC_056732.1, on the reverse strand, counting down.
AGACTCAGGCCCATATACCTCAAAAACAAATGCTCAGAATGGCTGAAGACCTTATTACTTTAATTAGGAGAAGCCAGCCTTCCCCCTCTAAGATGCCTAGAACCAATTTTCTTTCTGATTCGTCTGATCAGGAATCTGATATCTCTGCTCCTTCTGATTTACCAGGATTTGCCCTTATCTACTTATGGGGATTCCATTCCCTCTGCTTCTCCTCTGGAATATTTTTCTTTTAGTGAAACTTTGCATACCCTTAGGGAGCATTTCCACTCAGAAAGCCAGGACTATTCTGAGTCCAAAAAGAGACTTGGGGAATTCTTACTCCTGCCTCAACACAGGCCTCTAGCTATCCCTCCTGTTCTGGACATTGTAGATGATGCTTTCTTGGAATCTAGCCTTACCCCAGACACTTTACCTCCAGCTCCTAGAAAACCTGACAGGTACTACAGAGTGCCTGACTCTCACAAGTTCCTCTTCAAGAATCCTACTGCGGATCCAAAGACCATTTCCCAAGGACCTAAAGGCATTAAGGCTACTGCTGCCAAAAATCCTACCCCTTCTGATAGAGATTCTAGAGCCTTAGACAGATGGTGTAAGAAGGTGTGCACTTCTGCTACTTTGGCCATAAAGGCTTTAAATTGCTAGTTTCATATGTTAAAGTATCAGCAGCATATTATGGGACTACTTAAATAGAAAATGATGCTGATTCCTGACTGTGCTGAACACAAAGACTTGCAAAATTTAATGAATTCTGCAGAACAAGTTGGTAAACATACTTTGCAATGTGGTTTTGATGCTTTAGAAGCATCTTGCAGGGCTGCTGTCACTGGGTCTGTACTTAAAAGGCATGCTTGGCTTAAGGAACAAAACTTGCCAGATCATGTTAAAGCCAAATTACTGGATGCACCCTTAAACCAAGACCGCCTTTTTGACAAAAAAGCAGAAGTCATCCTCAAAAGGATGGAGGAAAAAGCTAAATCTATGCAAACTGTTAAAGGTTTCCTACAAGTACAGCCTCTCAGATTCAGTAGGCATTGGCCTTCAAAGAACTGGCCCTTTCCAGTCCCTTCCAGGCCTTCAGTCCATACCCAGGAACAGCAGACCACCAAGACTTCAGTCTCAGGCTATGCCCAGATCTGAGCAGTGAGGGGCTCCCACTTCCAAAGCAGGGAGTGGTAAGCCACCCCCTATGGAAAAATGGCACAGTGACTTAACCTTAACCCTTCTAAGCCCTGCTCAACTCCTTGCTCCCTTAGGAGGAAAGCTCACCCTGCATGCAAAAAACTGGGAACTCGTTACACAGGACAAATGGGTTTTGAACATAGTTTCCCAAGGATACAGATTCCACTTCCACACACTACCAACCCCAAATGGTTGGCCAAACCTCCCTCCAAATCAATGGGCGGAGACCCAACAGCAGGTTTTCTCTTCTCAGTATCAGAGCTGTTCAACCTGTCCCAGCAGAACAAAGGGGACAAGGTTTTTATTCAAGACTTTTTCTGGTACCCAGAAAAGAAAACTCCTGGCATCCTGTCCTGGACCTCTCGATTCTCAACACCTTTCTGGTGGTTCCAGAATTCAAAATCCTAACTCAACAGTTTCTTCCGATACTAGCAAAGGATGCCTGGCTGGCAACCCTAGACTTAAACACTCCAACACGTAGCAGAAGAAATATTTTTATCTTCAGGTGAAAGGGACAGCAATGGGTGCGGCGTTTGCTCCAACTTGTGCAGTTATTTATATGTGGGAATTTGAGAAAGAATTCGTTTCACAAAAGGTTTTTTGTAAACAATGTTATTTTTTATAAGAGATACATAGATGATCTTATTTTTGTATGTAAGGGAGAGTCTTCCCAGTTTGATGTTTTCATGCAGGACTTAAATATGAATCCACATTGGCTTCATTTTGTGTTTGAATGTTCCAGATTAAAAATTTCATTTTTGGATGTTGAATTTTATGTTGGGGAGGACCATAAGGTACAATTTAGACCTTTTAGGAAACCAACTTCGGTGAATAATTTCCTACATGCCAGCAGTATGCATCCTCCCCATCTAATCAATGCATTGCCTGAACAGGAATTTAAAAGAATTTTAAGAAACCCTTCTGATCCCAATTTATGGGATGAGACATTAGATGAAGTGTTTCGCAGACTTCTCAGTAGAGGGTATTCAGTAGAGATATTGTCAGGCATAAAAAACAGATTATGTGGTGGAAGGAAAGTAAGAAATGAGTTTAGCAAACGTCACACAGCTGTTGATAAGGAGGAGAATTTATTCTTTGTTTCTAAGTATTCAGATTTCTCTCAAACCATAGAGAAGATTGTTAGACAGTTTTGGAGTGTGGTTTGTGATGACATGACTGTGGGTAGTTTGTTTCCTAACCATGTCAGTTTTTCTTACAGTAGATTTAGTAACTTGAAGGAGTTATTAAATAAAAAGTTAGAATATTCTATTGATGGAGGAAATGTTGGAATGGAAAGATGTGGGAGGTGTTCTGTATGTCATCTGGTTAGAAATTTAGATGGAAGGAAAATCAATGGGAAGAAATATAGGGCGTTTGAAAAATTTAATTGTTTGTCACAAGGGGTGGTTTATGGTCCTCAACCGTTGTGGTATAATTGGTCAAACTACCAGAAAGATTAAAGTTCACATTTTAGAACATTTGGGAGATGTGAGAAGGGAGAATTTGGATAGTCCTGTGGCTTCTCATTTTATTAAGGTTCATCAGACACAGATATCCTTCAGAGAGGTCTCATAGAAATGGATAACTGGTGCCAGAGCCATGGCCTTAAGCGAAACGCCAAAAAATGTATAGTCATACCCTTTGGTAAAAACAAGGTAACCCCAAGTTACCACATAGGTGGCAATCCATTAAGCACAGAAGAGGTCATCAGGGACCTGGGGACCCAAGTTGACAGTAACCTTTCTTTTGACACTCACATTGCCAAAGTGGTTAGGAGGACCTTCTACATTGCCCACCTGATTATGAAGGGATTCACATCCAGATCAAGGGAGGTCATTGTTCCCCTGTACTCTTCACTTATCAGACCAATGATTGAGTACAATTCCCCATTCGGAATGTATCTTACCCGACACCTGCAGCAATTGGAAAAGACCCCAAAAGTTCCTCACCAAAAGGATAAAGGGGCTCAAAAATATGCCATATGCTGCCCGACTGAAGAAACTCCAGCTCTATTCAGTCGCATACAGTCTGCTCAGAGGTGACCTGTGCCTGACATACAAGGCCATGTCCAACCCGGAATTAATGGACATGCTCCACCTCAAAAAATCCAAATCCACCAGAGCCACAAGAGCAAGAGACTTAAACCTCAACACGGATATAAATAGGACGTGCTGGAGGGACAGATTCATCACCCAGAGACTCCCTATGCTGTGGAACAGAATCCCGGTCCATGTGAGACAGAGCACCTCGCTGGCTCTGTTCAAGAGGAATCTTGACCAGTGGATGGGAGATCATAGGTTTACCCCGGGGATCATCTCTGTATCACTGCTGGACAGAGGCACGGCAAACTAATGGGTATAGTATTCTTCAACCTAAGGGGTGGTGAAAGCCACACAACTCTGGCTAGGCTTATAAATGCCCTAGGGCAGATAGCCTAGTATGAACCTATAATGGTAACACGGAAGGATTCATTTTCAGTGTTTTAGCCAGACCACACTTGGAGGCTGGCAATTTTAAGGCAGAACTTAAGTTAGAACATAAGCTGATTCTCAATTATCACACTCTGTATCCGGGGGGCTTGAATTTAGATGTTGGTTTACCTTTATGAAATATTACATGATGTCTTATGAAATTTACATTTATATTTTTATATCTTGTATTTTGCATTATATAAATTTATATTTTGCAAATGTCTTGCATTTTGAGAGAGATTTGCATTTTGATATTATGCATTTAAAATATTCAGCATTATGAAATGCTGTTTTGTGTAGAACATCACAAGTTTGAAGTAGTTCTTGTATATTATATCATATTTATATTTATATACTAGAATGCATTTGTTTACTCACTTATCTATGTCGTGTATTCTGCTCTTGGACATTAGATAATGTGAATTTTTATTGTTAAATTAGTATTCAGTTTAAGTGGCAGATGTATGGGCATTTTTTTGTGAAAATGGAACTCTTATATCTGCTTGAATGTTTTGTGTTGGAAAGTTAAGATAAGTTCAAGAAATAGTTTCAATCAAGTATTCAATAATTAATTGGTTAATAGATTAATGAGTTTGTGTTTGTATTTAAGGAGATTGGTTTTGTTTGATGTATTGTCCCATTGAAGGCGAATTGCCGAGGTACAAGAATATGTGAATTAAAGCGTTTTGACTTTTCATCCCTGTGGTTGGCGTTTATTCTCTGCTACATGTTGGGAGTTTTTTTGTGATAAGTTTCTTCTTTTTGGCATTTCATTATGAACCCTAGACTTAAAGTAAGCTTTACCTGCACATCCCAATAAGAAAATCCTGTAGACAATACCTATGTTTCAGGTCGGGCTCCATGCACTTTGTCCTCTGCACTTCCCTTTGGCTTATCTACTGCGCCCAGGGTGTTTCACAAAGTGTCTAGCTCCAGTCATTGCATTTTGCAGGCAGAGAAATATTCAAATTTACCCATACTTGGATGATTGTCTGATTCAGGCAGAAAGCCAGGACTTGCTATTACAGTATCTGGCATTCGTAAAGAAGCTTCTAACCTCACTGGGGTACACCATCAACGAAAATAAGTCACACCTAATACCCTGCCAACAGATTGTATTCCTGAGAGCAAGCTTGAAAACAATTTCTCAGATGATATTCCTCCCTCCGGAGAAACAAGTTTGACAACCTAGTTCAAACTATTGGCCACAAAAAGCCAGCTATCTGCAAGGAAAATACTGCAAGCTCTGGGGTTCATGGCCTCTTTCATTCTGCAAATTCCATATGCAAGACTGCATATGAGGAAACTCCAATGGTATCTAAAAGGTCTGTGGTGTCAACATTCTCAGAACCTGAAAACAATGATTCCTACCATTCCTTGTCTAAGGACAGAGTTCCTTTGGTGGGCAGAGGCCTGCTACCACAACAAGGGACTCCCTTTCACTCTACCCCTTGACGCCCAAACCCTAACAACAGATGCATCAAACTATACATGGGGGGCCTGCAGGGCAGTGCATTCAGGGCAAATGGAACCAGAGACAGATGCACCTGCATATCAATCAAAAAGAAATGTTAGCTGTACAGAATACTCCGACAGGCTTCAAAGACCGTATTCTTCCAGGACAACTATTAGTAAAGACAGACAACACCACAGTTATGTGGTAAAGGGGGGACCCCACTCCTACACTCTCTGTAGACTAGCCATGGCTCTGTGGAACACAGCCTTGAGCTACCAAGTACACCTACAAGCTCAATTCCTGCCAGGCAAACTAAATTCACTGGCAGAAATCTCATGGACCCACACGAATGGAAACTAGAACCCAAAATATTCAAACTCTTGAGGAACAAATGGGGGACTTCAGAGGTAGACCTGTTTGCAGAGGTAGACCTGTTTGCCTCCCCTCAGAACTACCAAGTGAACATATTCTGCACCAGAACTCCCCACAGGCCAGCTTGGAAAGTGGATGCCCTGTCCTTTACCAGGGACATCCTGGAAGCTGCTACCTGGAGCGCTGTACATACCTTCACAAAGCATTACCACCTGCCTATCTTTTCTTAATCCACAACTGGATTTAGCTGGCTCTAATACTCCCTCCTCCCTTCCTTAGCTTTGGGAATCAACCTGAATGTAATGACTGCAACAGTGAAACACGAAGAACATAGTACAGTTGTGTACACTTACCATAAATGTAGATGTGCGAGTGTATTCACTGTTGCAGTCCTGATTACCTTCCCTCCAGCCCCCTGACTTCTCTTGGTTCTACCTTTCCTTCTTGTTTGGTGTATATATATTTTTTCATGTGTATTTGCTTATTGATGGGAGTGTACCATACCATATAATTGCTTCCTATTGTGGGGGCACCTGACATCTGGGGCAAGAAAAACTGATGTAATGGTGTCGGCTGCATGTTTTATACCCCTGATGACCTGACGTCATGGAAGAAGTGACAGTATCCGACACAGAAATCCAAAGACTCTGGTATTCAGGCCGGCTGAGGACTACCTGCCAGCAGATTACCCTAATGTAATGACTGCAACTGTGAATACACTCGAACATCTACATTTATGGTAAGTGTACACAACTGTACTTTCCTTACATGGAAGACTTACTCAGAAAGCAAAGAAGACAAAAAAAAAGTCTCTCCAGTAAAAGCTTGGATCTGACAATATAGACTCAGTACCTCGATTAGTATCTTATAGTGAGTAAAAAAAGGTAAATAACAGCCGGAAGCAGATCATGCTTCTCATCATATCTTCAGGAACAGTTTTAATGTTAAAGTGGTTGCTGTCTAAGTATGCTACAATCATAATATTCTGGCAGCTACACAAAAGTACTTCCAAGGTGCAGTATTCATTATTGCCAGGATGCCTTCTTGATGAGATGTTAAACTGAGCCCCCATCTGCCTGAGTTGGTAGTAGCTCAAGTGAATGTAAATAATCCCACATTACTTATTGAAAGGTGCTTCACCACTTGACCCAGACCCTGGCTTTATCTCTTATCTCTAAACCTTTCAGTCTTGCTTGCTGGCATTGCAATACCCTTTGGTGCCTTTTGTAATGACTGGCTAAAAAATAACTTTAAGCTTCCTTTTGTATTGTGTATGCTCTTATGGCCTGAAAAAGGAATATTATTTATTGACATGTGATTCTTGGGGAAAGTCTGACTGGGTAGGAGCCATTTTCAGCAGAGGCACTGGGAGAAAAGCTCCAAAGTATTACAGAATATTTTAAGAACAATAATTTTGCAACCTTTAAAAATGTAAAAAAGTACAGTTTAAATAATTATACCAAATTAGACATAATACGAAAACATTGGTTAAGAATAGATACAAGTTGTATGACAATGATTCAGTAGAGATATTTTAGCCAGTTTGTACAGAAATTAAAGGTAAGTTACTATAATATAAACAGGAATTGCAAAATAAGGTGATAGAAAAGCAGGCTTATTATATGTTTACAGAAAAGGCCAGGGTTGAGAAATAGATAAAAGTAAAGAAATTGGTGAAGAAGGGAGTGTAAGGAGATGTATGATATGAGTAAGTAATTGTTCACATTTAGGGATATAGTTTAGCCTGCTGTTGAGCAAGAACAGAGCCAGAGTTTGGCTAGGGAGTCTTTCAGAATGGTTTTGAAGGATGAAAAGGACAGTGTTGACCTGATAGATTCAGATAGTTCCAAGCATTAACAGCATGGTACAAGTACAGACATTGCCCAGCAAATTTGATAGGTCTGTAGACAGGAGTTTGGTCATTGATTCATAGTGACTGACTGGGAACATAGTTGTGTAGAGTTTTATTCAGTGCTGGACAAGCATATCTGTTCTGGATAATTGTATAGCCGGTAAGAAGCTGTGTGTATGTTAGTTGATGGGGTAGTTCTATCTAATTTAAGTTTTTAGTGCTGTACAGTGGTGGGTTCTGAAAGGGGTATCTACTGCAAATTTAGCAATTTTGTTATAGTATTGTTCAACTTTTGATTTTTGCAGTGCCTGAAGGTTAGTGAGGATGGAAGCACAATGCCTGAAGGTTAGTAAGTATGGAAGCTCCATAAAGAAATGTGGGAAGGCGATAAGTAGTGGCAATTGTAGCTTTAATTGTGTTGGTGAGAGAGTTTTGACTCTATAAAGCATTCCCAGTTTTTTTATGCAATTTTCATGGGAGAGGGATTTGGAGAAAACTTTTTTTTCTTTTTTATGGTTGAGCATGAATTGAGTTACAAAGCCATGTGTCCATTGCTGTTAAAGTTTCCGGAATACATTTTTGGATGTGTGCTATGTTGTCAGATGTGCAAATGAGTGTGGAGTCATCTGCTTACTGTATTAGAGAAGCCTGTTGTGTGGAGGGTATTGGTGGAAATGTTAGAGGGGGGGGGACCAAGGATGGAGTCTTGTGTGACACTGCTGGTGAATGGGAGGTGTGGTGAGAGGGTGGAGTGCCATTTTACTGACTGACTACCTGTTGGATAGGCAACTTTTGAACCAAAGAAGGGTGGGCTGAAAGAGACCTAATTACATTTGAAGTAGAAGTTCACTGTGACAAACTGTGTTGAAGGCTTTAGACAAATCTAGAAATGAGGAGACCAGTTTGCCTTGTATAGTATCCATATTGGTTAGAAGTGCAGTGTTAGTGGGAAGGATGGGAAGCCATGTTGTGTGGGAAATAGTTCTTCCTTGATTTTATTTAGAAATTGTATTTGAATACATTTTTCAAGTATTTTGGATTGGGTAAATAAGATTGCTATAGGTCTAAAGTTAGTAATGTCTGTTGAATTTCCTCCTTTGTGCAGAGGGATAATGTGCGACTTTTTCCAGAGAGAAGGAATGTGGGATTCCTGGATTTAATTATTTATAAGGATAGAGATAGGGTAAGCAATGCTAGCTGCTGCTTTTATAGGGAACTCACTTTGAAGGTCATCAGTTGAAGTAGAGCATGGTTTGAGTAGTTTTATATTGCATGGGGCAAAAGGTATGAAGGTGATATGTGGCTGCTGGGCAAGGTTATGATGATATGTTGGGAAATCCTTGATTAGAAATTATCTATTTGTGACATTAGAGTTGAATTGTATTGCATCTTCGTGTTCTGAATTATTTGGAGAGTGGTTAGGACTGAATTTATGGCTGGGATGCAAAATATCTTTAATGGCTGTCCAGAACTTTTTAGGGTTGTTTTTACTATTATTTTGAAAGTTGTTGTTTTTCGTCTTCATTTATTTGCTTTTCAGTATGATTGCAAAGTATTCTGAAGTTTTCAATATATTGTGGTGGTTTATATTTTTGCCATTACTTCCAGTTTTTTTGTCTATCCTGCATTAGTATTTTATTCTTTTTGGGTAGCCAAATTGTGTTTGTTTTTAGCCTCTTCCTTCTAGGAGGTGCAAGGCTATTCAGGACATTTGTATTGAATTAATTTACAGTATCATCTAAGGGGAGGATTTTTAGCAAGTTCCATTTAATAGACACTTGGATAATAATGAACATTTCTGGGTTAAACTTTGGAATGTTGTGTGTTTTTATAAACATGCTGTTTAATAGGATGTGTGACATATAGATTGGGAGATGATCGTGGAGACATTCAGACATTGTACCAGAGGTGTATTTGCCAAGTTCTGATACTAGGATCCAGTATAATAGGGAATTTGATATATTGCTATAATGTAATTAGTTATGTGAAACCAAATAATTTCACAACAGATGTGGGGGAGTCAGTTTGTCCAACTAACTGACATTCAGATCACATAGTAGTATTTTTTCTTGTGGAATTTTATGGATAACCTATATATGATATCTTCTAGTATAGCTGTGCCATTGCCAGGAGGGATGTAAAGAACAGTAATACAAATTTGTTTCGTCTATAATTGTTTAATTTCAGAAAAAGTAATAAGCTGTGCTGAATTCAGGTTTGGTGTTGGTTTGTTGTAAGGAGACATGTGGTAGTCAGTGGGGAAACATTAAAGCGATACCACCACCTTTCCTCTTTATAAAGTCATTAAGGATGATATAGCCAGGAGATGTAATTTCAGATCCATTTATGCTGGATTAAAGCCAAGTTGCAGTTACAATGAAACTATCAGTCTTATGTTAGGTAATTCATGATTGTATTTAAATTATTAGGGTTGGGGGCTGACCATTGTAGGGTGAAAGTAGTATTGTCTTGATGATCATTGTCAAAGGTGGGGCCAGGCTAGGGTGAATGTCTCCTCCTAGAATGATTTTAGTAAATTGGGGAATTATTGATACTTGTTTTTGGAGAGTATTTTTCCACTTAATTTTGTTTTGGTTTGTGCTGAAATGGAGTTAATACGTCTATATTTGGAGTAAAGATGTGGGGCATCATTTAAATACATTTGGTGCAATGTGCAGAGTGTAGAAAGGAAGCAGGAATAGGCAGTTGGGACAGAGCTAGAGAGATGATGAGAGCTATTACAGTCATGGCAGGAATACAGATGGCCTGTTAAGAGCAGAAGAATAGAGGATAAGCTGAGGAGCCGCATGATTAAGTAAAGGGATTTGTATATTATAGCTGGCAGGTGGAGGGGAAGTAGGGATCAAGAAGGAAAAAGAAGGTACTGGGCAGAAGGATATTTAGTGGTGGTGGAGTATAAAAACTGGTAGAGGATAGGTAAGAAATAAGTATTTCCCATGAAGGAAGAGAGTTAGGTTGCCTTAGTATATTCTCTGGAATGTAAGGAATAGAGGGGTGTAAAAGGTTATATCATGAAAATGTAGTTAAAATGGGAACAATTGAGTTTGTTTTGGGGAAAAGTAGAATATACAATGTAGAATAGATGGGTACTGTTAGGGAGAGGTGTGACTATGAATGAATATAGTGCAAAGCAGTATTGGAGGTAGGGAATTGGAATGGTCCTAAAAGTTTAAATGGAATTTGTGAATTGGGTAAAAGGAAACAGGAGTGTTTGACAGTACCAAGTTTGTTTGGGTGGGTTAGGAAATATGAGTCACAAGTGATGTGTGCATGTTGGGAAGCATAATAGAATAAGAAGGGATAGGGAAGTGAAGTCGAGCATAGCAGGCTTCTACCCTCAGGTCAAATTATAACAGAGTAATCGGTTTATAGACCATACAAAGCAATTGACAGAGAGGTACAAAGTAGGTTTTCTTTCAATTCCTGAATGCAGAAACCTGTCAGCCAAGAAGACTAAGTAACTGGTGTATACAGTGTAAATTAATGGTCAAGAGAAAGGACTGTGGCAAAGTTAGTAAGTGGTGCTTAGAATGCAAGGACTACTGTTGGGGTTGTTAAAGCCAATTTCCAGCATAGGTAGGAAGTTAATACACAGCAAGTTTTTTCATGTTAAATGTGCTTACATTATAAAAAGACATTGCTCAGTGTAATCATTTTGGAGTTGGTCTTGATGGCAGAGCTCCTGCAGTATCTGGGTCAGATGTAGTGACCTGAGGCAATGGTACAAAGACAAAATCCTCAATTAAACCATTTGGGAATTGGCTGTCATGGTAGAGTTCCTGTAGCAGCAGAGCCAGATGTAGTGACCATAGGCTATTGTACAAAGACAATTCTCAGTGAAAAGAGGATCCTGAGCTACATGAGTATGACAGGTCTTTGGGGCTACCAACTGCTGTATTGCTTCTCTCTCCAGTTTATCTTTGAATCCATTTCCTGAAAAACAACCCCCTTTCTCTAGTATACAGACTGTCTTGAGGCTTAAGAGCCTTTTTGGCCAGCTCTGTTGAGTTTCTAAACTGATGGGAAAGCTGCGTCTGCACAGACTCTGACACTGTCATTGTCTCACTCTGCATTTATTATCCTCTCCGATTCCCATTATGTGTGACGTAGAGCACTGTGGCTTCAGTTCAGGCTTTTCATTGCTTCCTCCTTGTTTTAAATGGCTATATTATCAACTTGTCTTGGAAGTGTGGGCACTAACTGAGTCTCATCCCTGCTGCATTTTCCACATGATTGTCTCCAGTCTTGGCTACGTGTAATCACATGTGCACACAGTGCTGTTTGAATTACATATTAGAGCATTTGCAGAAATGGAATATTATTGAACACTGCCATCTGCATTTCTGCCTGTCCCAGTCTTAGTGAATCCTGGCCAATGGCTGCTGAAAAGGTTTTCATTCCATGGTCCTAACCAGAGTAAACTGCTTGGACAGGTAATCTTTTGGTCCAGCTGTGGGTTAGCAGCATTTATATCTAATGTCCTACCCCTCTCAGCAGTAATGTATCTGTTATTTTCCAGAACGAGGTACAAATATTTAATATTAATCTGGAGTAGCCGCAGTTTCATGACAGCCTACTGCTACTATCCTATTACTTTTATTAGTTCCTTCATGTGGCCTTTTTGCCTAATCTGTCAGTGTGGACATTTCAACTGTCTTTGCCCTATCTGTTTACACCGTATACATTTTAAAGCAAAACTTGGTCCTGTGTTTCAGTGTTTTCCCTTTTTGCCTGTGCAACCTTGGTGTGCACCCTTCTGTAGTTGTGTCCTGCTGCCTATATAGAAGCCACAGTTTCCCCAGTTCTTTAATTCCTCAGTAGTGTTATACTCCATATTCTGACATCCTCAGGCAGAGTACAGAGTGAGTTGCTACCTTATCGTAAGGTCTTCCAGCATTTTAGAAATAGTAACTTGACATCCACTCACCCACATATGAAAGCAGGTGTTTATTTTTTGCAATACAATTGCTAATTCTTTCTTTTTTTTTTTTTTTTTAAGCAGTATATAGTTTTTCTTCTAAGCTTCAGGAGTAAGTTTAAGACATTAGAACAAACCATTTTTTTATCTTTAGTCAAAACAATCCATATAATTAATTTTTGGTACAGCATGCATTGTTTTACCAATAACCATAGGTGTTAAAACTTCAGCCATTTGTCCCTGCTTATTTGATATTGATTACACACACTTTCAAGTGAGTAATATAATAGTCATACTTCCTGCTACACTGAGGAAACGATTTAGTACTGACCTTCAGAATTGTAGCTAGGATGGACAAAGAGGCAGCCACCTCAGGCACAAAGATTGTGCATAATCTGCATATTCGTGAGTAGTCTTCAGCGCATTACAGATGTCCCGAAACAAAACCTGGTAGTGGGTTTGCAGTCTGAACTGAAGTGTTTTAGCACTCCATGTGTGGCATAAACAGTAGCTCCACAGGTCTGAAGAGTTTTTTTTCTGCTCCTCAAAGATTAGAGGAGATCCGTACGAAAGACTGGCACCAGGCATCAGAATAGCTAGTTACACCACTGCTAACCTTGAGTATTAGAGATCAGCTTCCCCCATTATTCATATGCCTTTGGAAAAGAACCAGCACTTCCTTCTCATGTTGGCTGTGCTTTCCTTTTTCAAGTCACTCCCTCTCTTGTGCCTCAGCTGTTAATTTTCTTAAAGTAGATGAAAAATGTTACATCTAGCACTAGTCATTTCAGTTCAGTCTGCCTTCTGTGGGTATCTGAGTATAGAATAATTACGTTTCTTTGTGCTTGCCTGTCTCTCTCCATTTTCAGCAGATGGTGTAACTTCTTTGTGACCAGCTGTAATACACTCTTTGGAACTATCAGCCTGCAAAATTCCATTGATTTTTGACATGCTTACTTGGCTGTGACAGACATTTTTCTGTACTCTACAGAACTCATTTTTGTCTGTTTCCTAACTGTTTTGACTTAAAATAATAATAAACCAAGTTATATATGGCATCTTATCCTGTATATTAACATTGTGGCTGCAAGGGTTTGCACATTTTAAGAACCAATTTTTGTTTTTCAGGCTATAAAAAACAGAGTCTGATAGTTTTGTTTGGATCAGTGTTAAGTTCACAATATAAATATGTTTACAACATTCCACCAATGCCTACAAATTTGTATGTGTTAGACAAGGATAGGAGCTTTAACTCCTGCACTATTGCTATCTATATTTGAGCGGCATGGAGCCAGTAATATGGGGATTTCAGTTCTACAGCTGATATGAGTTAGTATGTGAAAAGCAGCTGGCATTAAGTAAATGTGGTAAATTTGCACTGATGCCTTGGATGATAGTCCTGTTAAATGCATGCGAGTTCTACACAATACAACTGCAGAGCAGAGTTGTAATCACTAGACTCCCAGGCTTTCACTCACCTCAGGCTTTGCCCGATGCCTTCCATTGCTCACTTGCCAGTGGTAGTTAAAACTTATCCAGAAATACTTTGCACACCCACATCCACTCTTGCACAATGCTTTTTACATTGGTAGGGGATATATGGTCACTGTCCATCCACAATACCCTCCCTTCCCAAGCATACAGCACACTGCTGCCGTTTAAATGTTGCAGAGCAAGAGCATAACTTACTTACCCTTAAAATAAGCCATCATTTAAATATTTATATGAGGATGTATTTTTTGCCATTGGCTAAAAAGTAACTGTCAGTGTCTTAACAGGTAACACACTCACCTTTACTGCTAGAAGGTCCAACAACTTTGGGCTTTGAGTTCAGTTCACACACCAGCTGATTGGATTTTTTGATTGTGTTAGTGGCTCAGGAAATAGCACACTTGCTTTTAGTGCTGGAAGAGCAGACGTCTGTGGGTTCTCTTCTTACACCAGGTGCTTAGATTTATTTGCCCAATTATACAGGTGATTAAGACAATGAACTGCTTCCTGTGGTTCAGGATTTTGCTCTTTCTGTCTCCATTTGCCTAATACATGAATTTGACCAAGTTACTTAATCAGACAGTGCTTTAGGACAATTAAAAAATTAGATGTTCATCGTGCATACAGCTGCAGTCATCACACTTGGGTTATCCTGCCATCAGGCGGGTCCTCGGTCGGTCGAATTCCAAAGTCTAGGTCCAGCGTCTGTTTTCGTCGCTTCTTCCCTGACGTCAGTGCGGCAGGGGTATAAAAGAGGCAGCCAACGCTATTTTCTTCAGTTTTTCTTGCCGTGCGGTGCCCGAAGCAGTTCGCAAGTGCTCCTGAGATTTACGAACAGTATTTCAGCCGAAGTCTTCTTTAAAGCGAAGTACCCCGTTGGGGAAACTTTTCTTGCCTCAGACCGATGTCAGACAAAGTTAATAATTGCATTTCTTGTGGGAAGCAAATACTGCATAAGGATTTTCACTCTTTCTGTATACCTTGCTTAGGGCCAGGCCACGACATCTTGGCCTGCCGTTTTTGTGCTAGGTTTAACAAGCGCACTGTTAAGCGCCGGGCGGAGTTCGCCCTTCATTTTTTTGGCAAAAAATTTAATTATATCATGTCGTCTGATACACCGACGCCAGTTTTAGACAAAAGACGCAAGGATAAGGACCGACATCAGAGGCCTGCACCGAGTACTGAGACCATGCTTAGGCCGACTACCGGTTCTCCGGTTCTCAGCGAGGCACCTACGCAGCCCCTGACTTACCGATAAAACTATTTTACCGGTGACTTCAGTACCCGAGGTCGCAGGTTCCTCGGTCTCTCCATTCCCACTGGAGATACAGACGCCACTCTTGGCGGGGAAACCGAAAATTTAGCGAGGCCTGCCATTTCTGAAGGCGTCTTCAGGCCTACCTTTCTATTAAATCCTTCACTAAATCTAAAGCTGCAATGAAAACTAAAAAACAGGGTCTTGAGACCTCCTCTCAAGGCCCCATGCCTAAAAAACAGATGCCTAAAATGGCTGAGGATTTGATAACTCTCATCAGGGGTTCTCAACCCCCTTCTGACAAAAGACCCAGGTTGGAGGAAGACTGCCCTTCCTCAGACCAGGCTTCTATTACCTCAGACCATTCTGAGGACCAGGATTACGCCTATTCCCCTTTTGAAGATTCTGATGCTGAGGAGTCTATTCCCTCAGTCTCCCCCCCTGAGGACTACTCTTTTGGGGAAACCCTGCATACATTGAGAGAGCACTTCCACTGGGAAGGCCAAGATTACTCAGATTCCAAGAAAAGGCTCAGGGAATTTCTACTGCTCCCCCAGCATAGGCCCCTGGCTATCCCTCCTGTTTTAGATATTTTGGATGATGTGTATGCAGAAGCCAGTCTTAATCCAGACTCTTTACCTCCAGCCCTTGTTAAACCAGACAGATATTACAGGGTTCCTGATTCTCACCAGTTCCTTTATAAAAGCCATACTGCTGACCCAGAAATAATTTCACAGGGTCCCAAGGGGATTAAGGCCTCTACTGCTAAAAACCCTTTACCTTCAGAGAGAGATTCCAGAGCATTAGAAAGGTGGGGGAAAAGGTGTATACTTCAGCCACTTTAACCATGAGGGCATTAAACTGTCAATTTCATAGGTTCATAGGTTCATAGGTTCATACTAGGCTATCTGCCCGAGGGCATTTACAAGCCTAGCCCATAGTTTTGTGGCTTACGCCACCCCTTTAGTATGGGGAACTATACCCATTATTTTGCTGTGCCTCTGTCGAGCAGTGACACTGAGGTAATCCCTGGGGTATATCTGCGATCTCCCATCCATTGGTCAACATTTCTCTTGAACAAGGCCAGCGAGGTGCTCTGCCTCACATATACCGAGATTTTATTCCACAGCATAGGGAGTCTTTGGGTGATGAATCTATCCCTCCAGCACGTCCTATTAATAGCCGTGTCGAGGTTGAAGTCTCCCGCCCTTGTGACTCTGACGGATCTAGATTTTTGAGGTGAAGCATATTCATCAAATCTGGGTTTGACATGGCCTTGTATGTTAGGCAAAGGTCACCTCTGAGCAAGCGGTGCGACTGAATAGAGCTGGAGTTCTTTCAGTCGGGCAGCATAGGACAGATGTTTGAGACCCTTTATCCTTTTGGTGAGGAACTTTTGTGGCCTCTCCAGCTGCTGCAAGTGTCGGGTCAGATACATTCCGAATGGGGCATTGTACTCCATCATTGGTCTGATGAGTGATGAGTATAGGGAGACTATGACCTCCCTTGATCTAGATGAGAATCCCTTCATGATAAGGTGGGCAATGTAGAAGGTCTTCCTAACTACTTTAGCTACATGGGTGTCGAATGACAGACTACTATCAACCTGGGTCCCCAGGTCCCTGATAACTTCTTCTGTGCTCAGTGGATTGCCACCTATTTGGTAGCTAGGGGTAACCTTGTTTTTCCCGAAGGGTATGACTATGCATTTTTTGGCATTTAACTTTAGGCCATGGCTCTGGCACCAGTTATCAGTTTCTGTGAGACCCTTCTGAAGGATATCTGTGTCAGATGTGTTTTCTGCTATGGCCCAGTTTGCAGTCATCTGCAAACTTTGTCAGCCATAACCCTCCTGTGTTTGCTTGTACTTGAAAAGTAGATGCCAAACAAGAGTGGGCCCAGGACTGAGCCCTGTGGTACACCACTTGTGACAGGCTTTGAGTCTGACATGGCGCCAGCAACTCTGACCCTGTGGGTTCTGTCACTCAGCCAGTTTGCAACCCATCTTGTGATGTATGGGTTAACATTTAAGCTGATGAGTTTTTCAATGATACCCGAGTGGGGTATTGTATCAAAGGCCTTCGCCAGATCGAGGTAGGCTGTATGGACTGCCTTTCCCTCATCAATGGCTTTGGTGACTGTTTCGAAAAAGTCGACCAAGTTTAGAAGGCATGATCTGCCTTTGACAAAGCCAAACTGGGATGGATCCAAAGTCTGCAAATTCCCTATGTCTTTATTTATGAGGTCCATTATGATCCTCTCCATGGCTTTGCAGATAAGGCTTGTCAAGCTAATGGGCCGGTAATTTCCAGGGTCGGTGGAGGCACCGCCTTTGTGAAGTGGGACCACAGTTGCAGTGCGCCACTCCCTGGGTACGTATCCAGAGGTAAGACTATGATTAAACAGCTGTCCTAGCTGTGGCTTCATATGTTAAAGTACCAACAGTTCTTGTTATCTCAGCTGAAAAGCAAAATGACACAAGCAGAACGACCAGATTCGAAAGAGTTGCAGGATTTGTTGCATGGAGCAGAGCAAGTGTGGAAACATAACTAGCAGTGTGGTTTTGATGCTTTAGAGGCCTCATGTAGAGCTGCTGTCACTGGGTCTGTCATACGTAGACATGCTTGGCTCAAAGAGCAAGCCTTACCAGATCATGTCAAAGCAAAGTTATTAGATGCACCACTTCAAAAAGATGTATTGTTCGGTGTTAAAGCTGAGGAGGTACTAAAAATGGAGGAAAAAGCGAAATCTATGCAAACAGTTAAAGATTTCTTCAGGTGCAACCTCCACGCTTCAGCAGAAACTGGCCTTCAAAAAATTGGTCCTTTCCAGCCACGGACAGACCCCAAAGGGGCAGATGCAGACGTCCAAGAGGTCGAGGACAACCTCAAGGATCTTACAGAGCTAGACAGTGGCAAGCACCAACCCCAAGAGGTGGAGAAGATAGACCACAGTCATTTAGAAAACAGACACAATGGCTTTCCCCTATGCCTGCCAAACAAAACTATAATGGCAGCACCTTTGGGTGGAAAACTGGCCTTATTTTCAAAAAACTGGCACATTGTTACAAAAGACAAATGGATTCTGGATATCATAGACAGAGGCTACAGGTTCCACTTTCACACCCTTCCAAAAATGAGAGGCATGCCAAACCTGCCGCAAAATCAAACGGCAGAGGCACAAAGACAAATTTCCACTCTCGTGGCTATGAAAGCTATTCAAGAGGTACCTGCAAAAGAACAGGGTCAAGGTTTTTACTCAAGACTGTTTTTGGTACCAAGGAAGGACAAAAATTGGAGACCCATCTTAGACCTATCTATTCTAAACACATATCTAGAGGTACCAAAATTCAAGATGCTCACATTACAACAGCTTCTTCCCATGCTGGGCAAGGAGTCTTGGCTGGTAACGTTGGACCTCAAGGAGGCATACCTGCATGTCCCTATCAGACAAGATTGCAGAAGATACCTCAGATTTCTTGCAGGTTCAACCCATTAGCAATTCTCTGCATTACCCTTTGGCTTATCTACTGTGCCCAGAGTGTTTACGAAATGCCTGGCATCCGTGATTGCTTTCTGCAGACAACAAGGAATACAAATCTACCCATATCTGGACGACTGCCTGATCCAAGCGGACAGCAAGAACATTCTTTTGCAGCATCTGGCATTTGTAATAAAACTATTAAACTACCTGGGTTACACAGTGAACAAAAAGAAATCAAAACTAATACCTTCTCAACAGATAATTTTCCTGGGTGCCAGCTTAAATACAAGAACCCAGATGGCCTACCTCATGCCAGACAAACAAGGGCAACTGTCTCAATACTTCAACAAAATGGCAACTTTAACCAGACTAACTGCAAGGAAAGTCCTGCAGGCTCTGGGGTTCATGGCATCTTGCATCCTAGTAATAACATTTGCAAAGCTGCATATGAGGAAACTACAATGGTACCTAAAAAACTTATGGTCTCAACAAAGCCACAGCTTGGAAACAATTATACTACTCATTCCATGCCTTCAAAAGGAATTTTTGTGGTGGGCTCAAGCATGCCAAAGAAACACAGGTCTCCCTTTCTGTTTACCTCAAGCAACTCAAATCATCACAACAGACGCCTCAGACTACGCCTGGGGAGCACACATGGCAGATCAGTGCATTCAGGGAAAATGGTCCCAAAAGAGAAGCACCTACACATCAACCAAAAGGAGATGCTAGCCGAGCAAAATGCTCTTATGACCTTCAAAGACCTTCTGCATCCAGGCCAGCTATTAATAAGGACAGACAACACCACAGTCATGTGGTACATAAACAAACAGGGGGGGGCCCATTCATACCCCCTATGCAGGCAAGCTATGACCCTGTGGAACACAGCACTGGAATTACAAATTCAACTACAGGCACAATTACTGCCAGGGAAGGAAAACACACTGGCAGACATCTTAAGCAGAAATATGACAGACCCACATGAATGGAAGTTGCATCCTCAAGTCTCCTCAAAGATAACTCAGGCATGGGGACAGCCAGACATAGATCTATTTGCTACCCACAGAAATTACCAGTTGGAGAAATTCTGTTCAAGGACCTATCATCCACAGGCCTGGAAAGTGGACGCACTCTCTTTCAATTGGACAACATTGACGGTCTGTGCCTTCCCGCCTCTACCTCTACTGACCAAAGTTCTATTAAATACCAGAGCAGAGAGGCCACAAATGATTCTCATTGCTCCAGACTGGCCACGACAACACTGGTATCCCCTTCTAAAGAGCCTGTCACACTCACCACCATGAATCCTACTTCTAGTTCCTCTTCTGTTGTCCCAGCACAACTACAAAACCCTTCACAGCCAGCTCAAAACCTTAAATCTAGCTGCATGGAGAATACCTTAATTATCCAAAAGACTCTCCTCTCCAAGAAGGTGCAGGATGTTATCTTGGGGGCCAGGAGACCCTCTACTAGAAAAACCTACTCCGCCAAATGGAAACGATTTTGTTCCTGGAATCAAGAAAAGGGCCAGAATCCTTGGGTAATAAATATTCCTCAAATTCTACAGTACCTAGCTGAGATGTTAAACAGTGGCCTTTCCTTCTCCTCCATCAAGATCCACGCTTCAGCCATTTCAGCACAATACAATACAGATCCTCCTTTATTCTCACATCCTCTATTAAGGCAGTTCCTCAGAGGGGCAAAAAATGTAAAACCCCCACGGAAACCACCAGCCCCAGCTTGGGACCTCAACTTCATATTGGAAAAGCTGACCCTGCCTCCTTTTGAGCCGGCTTCCTCAACAGAGCTACAATACTTGTCGTGGAAAACAGCCTTCCTTCTGGCTATTACCTCAGCACGCAGGGTTTCGGAGCTACAAGGCCCTCATGGCTGTGCCAACCATTCATTATTTTCCATCAGGACAGGGTTTCCTTATGAACCAACCCTACCTTCATGCCAAAGGTAGTATCCAGTGTAGCTCTGAATCAGACTATTCATTTACCTACCTTTATCCAAATCCACAGAACAAAGGAGAGAGGCTACTACATTCCTTGGACATTCACAGATAACTTTGTTATTACTTGGACAGAACAAAGTCATTCAGGAAATCTGAGCAGCTCTTTGTGTCCTATGCTACAGGTGCTCAAGGAAAGGCTATTTCCAAACAGACTATTTCAAAATGGATAGCCCACTGCATAAGCTTTTGTTATTCATTTCATGGAAAATCAGTGCCTGTATACATCAGATCCCACTCCACAAGGGCTACAGCTACCACTGCAGCTTTCCTCAGGGGGGTCCCTACCAAGGACATTTTGGAAGCAGCTACTTGGAGTTCAGTGCACACTTTCTCCAAGCACTACCACCTTCCACTATACTCAAAATCTAGAGTGGGCTTTGCCACAGCAGTCCTGCAGGGCACCCTAGCCCCTCCTAATTCCACTTAGTACCTGCCACCCTTACTTAGCTTTGGGATTCTACCCAAGTGTGATGACTGCAGCTGTATGCACGATGAACATAGTACAGTTTTGTACCTACCATAAATGTAGATGTTAGAGTGCTCATACAGCTGCAGTCCAGGTTACCCTCCCTCCTTCCCCTCTTAGGACATGACTTATGATAAACACCTTTAACATACAACCTCTTTGGGGTATTCCTTTATGGTGTATTTGCTTGCAACTACTGTTTTGATTTATCTACTTTATATGTTTGCATAATATCATGTTTTGCCTTCCTTTCTGGGGGCACCTGACATCTGGGGCAAGAAAAACTGAAGAAAATGGCGTCGGCTGCCTCTTTTATACCCCTGCTGCACTGACGTCAGGGAAGAAGCGACGACAACAGACACCGGACCTAGACTTTGGAATTCGGCCGACCGAGGACCCGCCTGACGGCAGGATAACCCAAGTGTGATGACTGCAGCTGTATGAGCACTCGGTAGGTACAAAACTGTACTGTTAGGCTCCTCAGTGGTCTCCAGGATTGCATGCCTTATAACTGCCTATGAACAATGAGCTCTGAGAAGTCACCCTTGATGGGGCAGACACTGCTCATTCAAAGGGTATCAATAAAATGGTTAAATCCTTATGCTAATAAGGTAAAGATCAGCTGTAAGCACTTTTAGTTACATAACAGTTCTTTACTTCCAACAAACTAAAGAATTTTCTTTTCAAACAAATATGCAAGCAATACAGAATATACAGTTTAGAAGAAAATGATCTAAGAGAAGAGTTGCTTTATTTAATAGAGATGGATAACCATATTAAGGTCAATGAAAGAAAAATAGACTGCAGAAGGTCAATAAAACCCAAACAGACGTTTGATAAAGCAGAGAACGCAATAATTAGGACAGTCTATAGAGATTCATGTGATATAACAGAAGTAAACAGGATACATTACTTTGCAGCCAAATTAATATCGGATAAAGTCCCACCACAAGAACACAGGGTAGTAGGGGAAAGGATGGGGGAGAAATCAAATGCCATCATGGAAAAATTTGACTAGAGAAAACTATAAAGCAGTTAAGGCAACTGTCACTGTTAGAGAAGTATAGAAGAGGGACTAGATCAACAAAAATACTTGGGAAGACAAACGTGATAAAAGCAACGCAGTATTATAACAGATCAGAATATATTGAGCACTATCCCAAATAAACTAAAAAATGTCAGCACAGGCAGAAAAAGTTAGATATGCAGATAAATATAAAGGAAAAGTACAAAATAAGCAATTTATTGATGATGACCCAAAAAAGTTTTCTAGAGAATTTGGAAACAAAGTAAAAGGAATTGAAAGACCACCAAAAAAAAAAAAAAAGATGGATACATTTTGGAGAAATATTTATGCAGCTCCCATGGAACATAACAAAGATGCTAAAATAGATAGAAAAAGTAAAAGAAAGAGTAAGAAGTTCAAATGTACATGATATGAAATGGGTTGAAGTAACAGCCGGAGAGATTAAACTAAGTTAAGAAAAGCCTCTAAATGGAAATCCCAGGTCCAGATGCAGTACCTAACTTCTGTCTAAAAGTATTAGCATCTTTGCATGAAGATTTAGCCACGAGTAAGAACTATTTATATGTGCACCCGCAACAGACACCAGCCTGGCTAACA
Source organism: Protopterus annectens (assembly GCF_019279795.1). Lineage (NCBI taxonomy): Eukaryota > Metazoa > Chordata > Ceratodontiformes > Protopteridae > Protopterus > Protopterus annectens. Next base: position 1,402,012,501 of record NC_056732.1, on the reverse strand, counting down.
ATAGGAAAAACAGTGTTCCTCCTTAAGAGTGAACCTGCAGGCTACCTTAAAAACTATAGACCAATAACTTACCTTCCAACGACGTATAAACTATACACTGGAATTGATGCTGACAGAGTTTATAGTCATTTAGAAGAAAACTGTATTATGGCAGTAGAACAAAAGGGTAATAAAATAAAGTCGTATGGAATAAAGGATCATTTGTTGTTAAATAGTGTCATAGTGGACAACTGTAATAGGGGAAGAATCTGCGTATGAAATGGATAGACTACAAAAAAGCATTTGACAGTATGCTACATTCATGGATAAGAGTGCTTAAAAATGTATAAGATACACACCCTACACCGATAAACTACATCACAGCAACCATGAAACTGTGGCAAACCACTTTGCAGTTAAGCCATGATAAAGCACAAATTATTATTTCAGGAATAAAAATTCAAAAGGGTGATATTCCAGGGTAACTGTGTCACCGCTAATCTTTTGCCTTGCTCTTAACCCATCAAGCTGTCTGCTTAACAGATTAGGTCATGGCTATAATTTGGCTCCCAGATAGCAGCAATGTGTAAAGACTTATCTTCTCTTTGTAGATGATTTAAATATGTATGGCTCATCAGATGAGGAACTGAAAACACAAATGCAAGTAGTAAAAACTTTTTCAGATGATATAAGAATGTCATTTGGTCTTGACAAATGTGCAAAAGCAACCTTTAAAGCAGGAAAGCTGCTGCACTAAAAAATCATCAGTTTGGGACAAGAATGTGATTTAAAAGAAGTTGAGCAAGAGGGAGTGTATAAATATTTGGGAATTGACGTATAATTGAGTTTAAGTAAATCTTTATCTGCACTTTTTTCAGATAGAGCCTTTAAATTGCTTTATTTGTGTTGCATTGAATACTATCTAGCTGGAAGTTGTGGCTCTGTTTTTTCAGTTAGTTCCCCCACCCACCCTACCTGCTTTTGTTTTGGTGACTTTGAAACTGCCTGCCCCACTTGTAAATTTGCATTTGGATACTCCTCCTGGGCCCATCTCATTTGCTCACTCCAAAAAAAAAAAAAATTGCACTCTATTCATCTGCTTTTACTGTATTTGTGTTTCTTCCTACTTTATTACTTTATTTTGCTTTTGCGTCACTTAAAAGTACTCAATTGTATTTATTACTGTTTGGTGTAACTATCATTCTAAGACTTTTGGTTTAAGCACTTGGGCTTCAGACCAGTTGTTTTACATTAAGAAGGTTTATGGTCTGCACTGTTGTGGCAGGAAAGGTAGCTTACATTCTTTTAAGTTGGGAACTGCTGATTTGAAAGCTCAGTGTCTGTTATTCTAAAAGTATTAGTTCTGGTTTAAGTACTTGGGCTTCAGGCCAGTCATTTTACATTAAGGTTTGTGGTCTGTACTCTTGTGGAAGGAGAGGCTGGACTCTGCTCTTCTGAGCTGGGAATTTCTTGTTAGAGGCTTATAGTTACTGTTAACTGTTACTTACTGAAATTGGTGTGCCTTGTTTGGTGTCGCCTAAACTAGATTCAGGCCTGCTGAATCTAGCTTTGTTTGTATAACATGAGCACTAATCCAGGCCTTCATTTTTGGAGAAGGTTGCCTGCTGAATCTAGCTTTGTTTGTATAACATGAGCACTAATCCAGGCCTTCATTTTTGGAGAAGGTTCCCCTGCACCCCAGTGGCAGGAGTGTGCAGTTAGAATTTGCCTGAAGACTACAGGAACAGGGCTCAGTTTTTAGATTTTTTTTTACTGGTTAATTGGGTAATTTGTTTAAAAGCGTTTTTTGATTGCTTGTAGTCATCTAAAGCTGTTTTAAGTGTATTTTTGTACTGTTGTAGTCGTTTAAAGCTGTTTTAAATATATTTTTTTTACTATTTTTGCCTTATCTTTTCAAAAAATTTTTCCTTGTTTCCCACCCTTCTAAGCTAGTATAGTCCAATTTTCAGGCTAGTGCTGAATTCAGGGCTGTGTTACAAGTTTCTGAGTTGCCCATACCTAGCTTGGATAGAAGGAGGTTTCTCTGTTCACCTGTGAGAGAGGGAGCTTTGAGCAGCCATCTGTCCCTGGAGGAGTGGTTCCAGTCCAGAATTTAGTAGTTTATAGGCCATTTTGGGCTAATTTCTCTCTTTCATTTCCCTGCTGTAAAAACCGTGTTTGCACTGTTTTGCATGTCCAGGCAGCGCCGGTTAGCTAGGGCTAAATTATTCCCGGCTCCAGCAAGTATCCTCTTCAGTTTTTCCCTTGAAAGTAGTCTAACTCTCAACCTAAGCACTTAAAAAGCATCCTACAGTCCAGCAACTGCTCAGACCTAATAGCAAGCACTAATATGCCCCGACACGTGAACCTGGGTATCCTGAGGCAATGTTACAACTGCCTCATGTACACAGACAACCCTCTCTTCCTACCACAGAACATTAACATATGCGACAGATGCAATTATAGAGCTAAATTGGAGGCTAAGCTCACTCCACCCAAGACTGGAACAGGCAGTCATGAGGAGAAGGTTAACACTTGCACCACACCTCCAGTCTCACATAGACGTACTAAACCAGCACTGCCAAAAAAATACACACAAATACTCAAAATCGTACTCTGAGGCCCTAAATAAAAACCTGCAAAAGCATCAGAAACCTCCAAAGCAGACACCCAAAAACCTGCACCTCCTGTCACAAACCAGACAACACATAAAACACAAAATCAGTATGCCACACAATCACAGCCCTTAAGGCGAAATAACATACCTAACAAACTAGTAATAGGTGATTCTATAGTCGTCAGACACACTGACATCCCAATCAGTAGGCTGGACAAGGAGAAGGTTACTGTTAGCTGCCTGTCGGGAGGCCGAATCCACCACATAACACAAGCACTCAGGTCACTCCAGAAGTACAAATATGACCCGCGACGTACCTCCCTGGACTTACATGAAAAGAGACATGAAAGAGCTGTCTGATCATGTATCCCAGGCGGGTATGACCCTGACCCTGAGTTGCATCCTGCCCTCACCAAGAATGATACCGCAGTATAAAGAAAAAATTATCAATTTCAACAGTTGGCTAAGCTTCTGGTGTCATTCAAAGGGGATTCAGTGTCTTTCAGCCTGGGACGACACGCTCGACAAGCCTCATTGCTTCGCAAAAGATGGCTTGCACCTGTCACCCCTAGGCTTTTGAATACTGACCAAGGCTCTTGCTGCCCCCATAGCGCCTTTTTTAGGCAAGGCTAAAAAGTCAAACCCACCTCCGTAAACAGCACAAATAAAAAAATGAAGGTTATGCTACTCAACGTCATGAGGTTAAATCTCAAAATGCATGCGCTCGAAGCACTCCTCAGTATGGAGAACGTCGACATCTGTGCAGTAACTGAAACATGGTTTAAGGCTCCACAGAGCACCCAGCACTACTGGGCTACACCTCATACCACACATTTCGGCCACAGAACATGGACCGAAACACAAAAAGAGGGGGTGTATCCATATTCATCAAGGATACCTACACCTCCAGGTTAGTGGCGCAGTGTGATACTTCTGAGATCATCCATGTGCAACTAACATCGGGCAAATCTGCAATGCAAATTGTGACCTGCTACAGATCACCCTCCATGACCTAGGACCACCACTCGGCCTTTCTGGAGACTCTGGAAAACATGAAGGCCCTACCGAACACCCTGATATTGGGTAATTTCAATTATCCTACCATTAACTGAGAACTACTCGGATACAAACTCCCAGATCCAGGGCTTCCTGGAATTTATCAACTCAAATGCCCTAGATCAGCTGGTAAACTCCCCTACCAGAGGTGAAAACATATTGGACCTGGTCGGCACCAACATGGGCGACAGGTGTTCTGCACCAGAGGTCAACGCATCACTGGTTAGATCAGGCCATAAACTAATCAGTCTGGATGTCCACACCACACCACCACCCCCATCCAAGGCAACCACAGTGAAAAACTTTTCTATAGCAAACTTCACCTTACTTAAGACAGAGGTGGGAAGTTTCACAGCCCCCACGCTAAAGGATAACAGTGTCCAAGATGCAGGAACCTTTACAAATGCACTGTATGAGCACCTACAAGGATGCATGGATTGTGCCATCCCTAGCAAAACCAAGACTCACACCCCTAAGAGAAGGAAACCAGTCTGGTGGACCCCTGCCATAAACAGGCTGTACAATAGAAGGAGGAAACTAGCTCAGAAAAAAAGCAAATCCCAAGAAGGAAAGTCATCTCTGATCAGTATCAGTAAGAAACTAAGGTCCCTCATGAAATCATTCAAGGCTAACTTCAAAAGAAAAATAGCCAAGGATTTGAAAGATAACCACAAAGCCTTCTTTAGCTATGCCAAGAATCTAAGTGGCAACTCGCAGATATGCTCTGAGCTAGTGCAAAATAGCACAGAATATACTGAACCTACTGATATTGCCAACAATTATGGCAGATAGATTCAGTGCAAACTTCACCCCCCTCTCACCTCAAAAAGGGCCCACAAAATAAAAAAAGGAAAAGTGTAGTGTCCCAGAAATCACTGACGCACAGGTGAAAACAGCCCTTTCAAAAGCGAAAAGCACAGCGTCAATGGGGCCAGATGGTGTCCCAGGCTGCGTCTTGCATGGACTACAGAATGAACTAACCCCCCCTACCCAAATGCACTGTTCAACTTCAGCCTCTCCACAGGCTACATACCCATAGAATGGCGCACAGCAATGGTTATTCCGCTCCACAATGGAGGGGCCACAACTGACCCTGGTAACTATCGCCCCATAAGCCTGACTAGCTTGGTTTGCAAGGCTGTGGAGCGCATCATCATGGAACTCATTAACAAAGACATTGGGAACCTCCAAACACTTGACCCAACCCAGTTCAGCTTTAAGGGCAGATCATGCCTACTAAACCTGGTTGACTTCGAGACAGTCACCAAGGCCATAGATGAGGGGAAGGTGGTTCACACAGCCTACCTTGACCTTGCCAAGGCTTTCGACATCTTTCCCCACTTGGGAATTATAGAAAAACTCACCAGCCTGAACATAAACCCCTACGTCACGAGATGGGTTGCCAACTAGCTTACAGGCAAAACTCACACGGTAAGAATAGCGGACTCCAGGCCCGACTCTAAACCAGTCAAAAGTGGTGTCCCACAAGGCTCAGTCCTGGGACCCCTACTGTTCGGCATATACTTCTCAGAAGTACAGGCAAACACAGGAGGACTATGGCTAACCAAGTTCACCGATGACTGCAAACTGGGAGCCATAATTGCCTCTCCGGCTGACATGGACATTCTTCAAAATGGTCTTACTGAGATAGACACCTGGTGTCAAAGTCATGGTCTCAAGCTAAATGCCAAAAAATGCATAGTCATCCCGTTTGGAAAATCAAAACACCCATGAACTACCACATAGGTGACAGTCCCCTTAATACAGAAGAGGTAATAAGAGATCTGGGGACCCAGGTAGATAGTAATCTCTCCTTTGACAATCATATTGCCAAAGTAGTTAGGAAATCCTTCTATGTAGCCCATCTAATTACTAAAGGGTTCGCATCTAGAAATAGAGGTTTTAGTGCCCCTCTATACTCATCACTCATCAGACCCATCACAGAGTACAATGCCCCATTTGGGATGTACCTCACAAGATACTTCCAACAACTGGGAAGACAACAAAAGTACCTCACAAAGAGGATTACTGGCCTCAAACATATGTCCTATGCAGCCCGACTGGAAAAACTCCGGCTGTACTCAGTGGCATATCACTTACTCAGAGGTGATCTCTGCCTGACTTACAAAGCCATGTCCAGCTCAGAATTGATGGACATGCTCCACCTAAGGAAATCCAAGTCACTGCGAGCCACTCGCTCTAGTGAGCTAAACCTCCCCACAACAATGAATAGAACATGCTGGAGGGATAGATTCCTGTCACAGAGACTCCCCATGCTTTGAAACAAAATTCCTAACTACATTAGGCAGAGCCCCTCACTAACACTTCAAGAGAAACCTTGATGAGTGGATGGGTAACAAAAGCTGACACACACTGGCTAGGCTTATAAATGACCTCGGGCAGATAGCCTAGTACCTTCCTATGAAGGATCAACAGTAAAACATGAACAAATGTGAGTAAAAGTCTGTAAGGAATATTTTAGAAGACTTAAATTAATTTGCATAAGCACAAATTCAAATATCTCGAATTCGCACTTTTGCATGTCACCTACGGGTTGGGAAGTGTGTAAGTCGGGATGTTTTACGGAAGTGAAGGTAAGTGAGTGTTTGTGTGTGTTTTGTAAGTTGTGTGTGTGGGTTAGGGTAGGGAGGTGGGAGTATGAGTGCGTGTGTTGGATTTGTCTGTATTTGTGTGTGTGTGTGCGAGGCAGTGTAAAATGGCTGTGTGGTGTTTTTTCTTTTGTGCAATAGTGCAATCTTGGAGTTAGAATATATAAGTAGGGTGGTGTGGGGGGTGCAGGGGGGCTTGGCCCCCTGCGTACATGTAGTGTGGGACTTGTAGTTTGTGATGTGGGTTGTATGGTGTGCATGTTGTGTGGTGTATGTGTTCTGTATGTTCGGGGTTTTTTGTTTTAGTGCTTGTGGGTTTCGGGATTTTTGTTGGTTCGACTTTACAGTCTCGAGTTACTGAATTTCGAGCATTCATTAATTCAAGATTGTGAAGGGGAACCCTGCATACATATCTGCTGATCTCACAAGACCCAGAGATGATGAAAGTTTTGAAACATGAGAATAAATCTAAGATGACTTCCCTGCATAGTCTAGCAGAAGCATATCTGTGTCAAGCAGGAATGGAAATCATACCAGAAGTAGGTAAAAATCAATCAGCAACTGAATGTGCTAAAAAAAAAAGAAAGAATATAATTTAAGGGATCAGATGAGAAGACAAGAAATGTGGAACATGCATAAATATAGTTACAGGTATAAAAAAACTCCTGGAACAACAACATAATGTTGATCAGGATTGAACACAGGAATGGTTTAAGGAGAGGCAAATTCAAACCAAAAAATGAAAGGTTAATATTAGTGGGCCAAGATAGTGGGTTACGTACACGTTGGTTTACAAAGTCCATTGAACATGTGGGAGAAGCAAACAAATGTGTATTTTATAAAGGAGAACTGGAAACAATTGCACAGCTTGTTGTTGGTTGTGACTTGTGACACTAATGGCAGGAGGACTGTATACTGAAAAGCATAATAATGACTATAGTACGACTGTTGCACTGGGAATTGTGCAAACATTATAGTATTTAAGTAGCTGAAAAACACTGGAAACATGAGTCGCAAAAGCATCACAGAAAATGATGAAGTCTAATATAGTTTTCCATGAAAAGAAGAAAAACAGCACTGATCTTCGAGATTGCTACACCCAGCGACTACAGTGTCTTGCGTACAGAGAGAGACAGTTATAAAATATCAGGATTTGCAGGCAGAAATGAGAGCCGTGTGGAATAAAGATACCCAGACAGTTCCAGTAGTAGCAGGAGCAACAGGTTTTATTTAAAAAAAAAAAAAAAAAAAAAAAATTGTTTAATTTAGATATGTTCATAGGTTGGTACTAGGCTATCGGCCCTAGGGGCCTATACAAGCCTAGCCATAACAATTCCCTGGCTATTTCTTCTCACAGTATTTACTTCCCTGTTAGCGATACATGTAACTCTGTACGAATTGCTGAAGGAGTCGTTACTGGGTACATTGCAGGTGCTGTAAAGAGCACGTCTGGCTAACCTCAAAGACTGAAACAATACTAATTTCATGACCTGTAGTCATTTTTTGACATATACACAAGGAGTGAAAAAATTAAACAGGTAAAGTATTATCTAATGATTGCAATATTTGTAAACTTATAGTATGTTTTAAAATGATAAATAATATTATAGTTGATTAAACGGGAATGTTTTATTGTACTACTGAGGGCATTATTTATGCCCTTAGATGTCCCTGCAACCTGTTCTATTTTGGAGAGAGTAAAAGAATGTTTAGAACTAGGTTTCAGAAACATGTTAGGGATATCAAGAAGCAAAAATTAGAAAGTACTATCTCTATTCATTTTAAAGAACATCATAGTAGTGATTTTGCACTACTACAAGGGACAATTCTTGAAAAAGTACAAGTTAAATTAGGAGATAATTTTATATTAAAAGATGGACTTCTTTTTAAGGAATCTATTTTTTTATGAAATATAATACTTTGCTACCGTATGGTCTTGATTGTGAGATTAATTGGAAATATTTGATTTCATTGTTTTATTGATTAATTATATTCTGCTTGTTATATATGGGGATGCTTGGTATTGCTTACTTCTTGAAGGCTGTCGAGCTAAGGAGCTAAAGTGAAGTTTAATAAACTATTTTTGGGTCAGTATCTTGATTTATTTTAAAGCGTTATCGAATGTCTGAACTAGTGCTGATCTGTTTCTGGCTAAAGATGTACAGTGCCCTTAGTATCTCACTTTTATATCCTAAGAAGACTTGGTCCTTACACACAGTTTAATACAGATTAGTCTGTTAGCAGAGGTATCCTCCAGTAGTCACTGCAGTATGTCCTGTAACTTTTTTAAATTAGCAGGCTTTTCCTTATATGTCCCTAATCAGGACTTCATATAACTTTAGTTTGAATTTTAGAAGATGCCTTTTTGTTTCACCAATCACATACTTTGGAGGGGGGTGTGGGGCGGAGGGGTTGCAGCAAGCTGTTGAAGTAAGGCATCATGATCATCATGTGATTTAATTAGGACAACATCAAGCAGCAGACATTCAACAGTGAATTCATTTGTGGAGCAGTCAGTTTCACTTTTAAACTGTGCTACGTTTTTAGAGAGACTTGTATAGTTGTATACTATTTTGTATTCTAACAGTTTGAAATGGCTGGACTTAGAATGTGGATACTATATGGACAAAAATCTGGACTTGCATGTACCAAGTCTGAGATTGCCATTTCTGAGAATATTCCCATTTCGGTGAGATATGGGGATCTTTGAGTAGGTACCTGTAAGATCAGGGGTGTGTGGGGGGTTTGCATCTCGCATCAGGGGATGCAAGGGGCTTGCCTTTGCAAAAATATAAGTTTAAAGGGAGAATAGCAGTGTTCTGTACTCAGTTTTCTCCACTTTTCCTGTATTTTTAGTCTATAGGAGTTATAAGGCAACTGAGTTTTGGGATGCAAGTGCTTGTCATACTCACCTTTAGGCCTTACCTCACTTTTCAAAGAGGGCTTGGCCAGTTATGCCAGGGGTGAATTTACGAATACCTATCCAATTGTCCAGCTCCTTTTTAAAGCAGTGTGTCCCTTGTCCACTTAGACTGTGCAAGCACTTTATTCACTGGTAGATCTACAGAAGCAGTGCATTACAAGTCTTGACATCTCAGTACGGAGACTTTTTATACACTTTTGTTTATGCTTTACTGATAAGTACAATGCAACTTTTTTCTTTTAATATTAAACAATTATCTCTATATACCTTTTTCATTTCTGATAAGCTAGTTAATGCATAATCAATTTTCCTTTTTAGAAATTCCTCACATTGACTGTAAGTGCTTACCTCTAAAGCACGTCACAGCATGGCGACCCCTGTACTGTAGGAGGGTAGAGCAAATGTTTCTGAAATTCTGTGAGCCTGTCATTTGCAAGGTATATTTACAGTGGTATACTTCAGTAGACTGACCGATTACTTACCCAACACCCAGTTGCCCGAGACGACAAGAACGACACCTTCTGAAGACCGACGTTTCATGCAAGGTAAGTAACTGCTTGGCCATCCCGATTAAAGTAACAAAACTAAGCAAAACTAAACCCACAGATGTGGGGGGCTTTGCCCCTGACACCTCCCACATGTGGGGGGCTTCACCCCCCCAACTAAATATACCAACTCCGAGAACGCACTACTACGGGGTAAGGGTCAAAGTTCAACAGGATGGCCAAGCGGTTACTTACCTCGCATGAAACATCGGTCTTCTGGATGTTGGTCTTCAGAAGGTATCTGTATTGTTGTCTCAGGCAACTGGGTGTCAGGTGAGTAAGCAGTCAGTCTACTGAAGTAGACGCATATAGGCACTTCGGATGCGCTTCTGTCTTGTGATTGTGAGATGCAACTCTAGGCAGTCTGTGCTGTTCTGCCTTGTGACTGTTGTACCATTATTTAAGGCTGAGAAACATGTTAAATCACAGCTGTAACTTTAGCTGCTTTTTGTTACAGATCCTGTACTATACCTTGCTGTTGCCTTTGCATTCTTTTATCTTCCCTTTTACCTTAATTATCAGATGTTATGGTTTCTGATATCAGCTGCTTCACAGTTTTTACATTGTATACTTTTAATAGTATTTGGTGTCTGATATGTTTGATAGCACCAGCTGAATTTTGTTGTGACTGCTTTTTCTCAAGATGTTAGACTGTATTGTAGGTTGCCTTCTCCATGATATCCTCCTCCTCTAACACTGCATTTCATGTTCTGTACGCTGCTTACTCATATCCATGAGCAGCAGTTTCAGTTTTAACATTGCCTTGCACTTTCAGTTTTTAGTTGTAGACGCAGTTATGCTTTTTTTTCTTGCAATGTTTTTTTTTTTGTTTCATTATTTGCAACTTTGATGAGAGCTAAGGATTTCAATTGATGTCCCAACAAATAAGCTTTGAAGAACTTGTTCCTTTGGACAAGTGACTGCTATTGATTTTGCATGCTCAGAACTTTTGAGCATGGGCACTCATTTAAAAAGTGATTGCATAGCCTTTCTGGGCATGTTTTTCCTATCAGCTGTATCTTGATCCTGGGTACGCAGTGTGGCTCATATGCAGTCATGGAAAATTAGCCAGGTTACATTTTTGAGCTGTTTATTTCATTTTTACTTGTTACTAACCTGATTCATTATAGACCATTTTTGACCACAACCCAGGCCAATGTCAAAGTACAAATAGAAAATAAAAAAATGATGTTGCATACATCTTTTTTACAGAGTGAAAGCTGCAATACATATCACTGCAAAGAGGCACAGCCCATAGCAACCAGGAGCCTAAGAAAATGCAAGCTATAGAAAGACTCAGGACTTTAAATAAATAAAAAGTAAATTAAACAGTTGGTACATGAGACTGATCATAGGTAATTACTGTAGCATTATCTTGGGTATTACCGTATGCAGTTTGATCCCACCCATGCGTCACAGGGCTTTAATTATTAGTGCATAGCAAAAACACAATCCAAGGTCTAACAAGTTGTGCATTTAAGCACATCAGCTAGCATCATCCAGGCTTTTGCACTCACAGGTGTGGCAATGTGTACTCTGAGAAGACAATTTACATGTTTTTGCCTGTCCTTAATATACTTAGTGTGCTCAGTTCAAGTACAGCGTTTCAATTAACATGGATCATTTGGTAGTAGGCACAACAAATAAATCCTGCCTTTTACGGTTGTCTCGAGTAGTAGTAAAAGCAAAAAGCCTGAACCAGTTTGTCTGTTTTGATAAACATCAGTGGTACTGTAAGCATACCAACTTTCCTTGGTGTACAAAAAATGTTGGCAGTAAAAGGAATCTTGTTTGTGTCCTTAGAAAAATAAGGCATACAGTTCGGTTTTGCTTTCTGAATGTGAGTTGTCTGGATTGCATTAAGGACTTTATCTCTCTCTCTGCCACAGGCACACACAGTACTTAATGAAATGTTCGGCAGTCTCCGTGTTCTCCTACTGGTAAAATTGCTTATTTTTACACAGATTCAACACCTTCACCCATGCTTGGATTTTTAACTGAAAATGTAACAGTAATCCTTGGTTCTTCAAATAAGCATTTCCCCCTTAATCAAGAATAACGTACTTAAGAAGCATAAGAGTGCTAAATCCTCTCATAGTTGACAGGTCCATTGTTACTTAAGAACACTTAAAATGTACTTAAACATTAAAAGGCATACTGGAAGCAAAACATCCAAAGGTTTGTCAGAAGTAATTAAATCTGATTTAAGTGATGTCATTCTGTGAGGTTCTTTTACATAAGCACCAATTACTGCAGTAGATTCCAATGAAGAAGCTTTGGAGCATAATTGAGAAGCTGAAGTATGCAATTTATAACAAATCTGTATGATTTTTATTGTACAAATTGTAGAACATGCAGAAATATATGCAGTGTAAATTTCTCAGGCATGTCTGTTATTGAAATAATGTGCGTAAGAAACCTCTTTCCTTGTAACGTACAAGTCCTTGACATTATCTCTGGATCTAAAATGTTTTATTGACTCAAAAGTAAGCATCAAAACACCTGCACAGTCCAGTTTAATAAGAGTATTCATGACTTCATGTGATATAATTTTACCTGTTGCTGATGTAGAGGGATAAAGCCATTATTATGACCAGAACACTTGAGGTGGATTAGCAGCTAGGGAAGCCGGAATAGACAGGGATGCATGGGCAAGAAAAGCACGACTTACATCAGCATGCGCACCTGCGAGGGAAGGCGTGATGGCTCCGCCCCCCCCCCTCCCCGGTGACCTGGTATTCTAGGGGAGTGGTGTAGGCAACTGCCCTGAAAACAGACCTCAGGGGTGAGACATGGGTAGATCCACCCAAGCCAATGTGGTAGTCCTTGAGGAGGCGAGGCATATCGGGAAGCGGGCACACCTCTGTGTCATGTTATCTGCAGTAGTGAGGAAGCCCATGTCACCACCAAGGGTTGGGATTAGACTGCCTAAATAAAAATGCTCTAATGGCTGTCAGGTATATGGCTCCATGATTGGATTTTGCCTCACTGAGAAAAAAATGAGATGGCAGCAGCTCTCTCCCCATGAGTAAAGAATGGGCCATTAGAGTATGGGGAGCTGATGGTCGACAGGCAGCAAGGCACCAAAAAGAAAATGGGGGAAACATAGGAGAGAGCATAAATAATTAGATAAGCAAGAGAGCAGCCCTGATGTTCTTCGTGTTTCACTGTTGCAGTCATCACACTTGGGGTTATCTGCCTGCAGGTAGCCCTCAGTCAGCCCAAATACCAGAGTCTTGGGATTTCTGTGTCAGATGCTGTCACTTCTTCCATGACGTCAGGTCGTCAAGGGTATAAAACATGCAGCTGATGCCATTACATCAGCTTTTCTTGCTGAGCCGCCTCCTGAAATTTTTGTTTTTTCAGTTTCAGACCTGAAGTCTTCTAAATAAGTACCACATTGGTGATCCTTTTTTCTTGCTCTAACTGATGTCAGAAAAAAATTAATAATTGTCTTGCCTGTAGAAAGCAAATACCTCACAGAGATTTTCATTCTTACTGCGTCACCTGTTTAGGCCCAGACCACAACATTCTTCACAGCCGGTTTTGTGCCCTGTTCAACGCCCAAACTGTTCATCGTTGGGCTATTTCTGTCGCTAAATTCTTTCGCTGTCATTCCCTGTATTCAGAAATGGCTTTGATAAGCCATCCGACTACTGAGATTCCGAAAAAACGTAAGGATAAAGACAGAGACAGACTGCATAGGTCCAAAACTGCCGATGACACTTCCGTTAAGCTAGTCGCCAGTCCGCCGGTACTCAGTGAGGTACTTTCGCAGCCCCTGATACCTGCTTCTACAGATTCGCAGGCCTCTACCGAGACCCATTTGGAGTCCGGTTTGCCACGAGATGCTTCTTCCACTATGGAACTTGTGGATGCCTCTACCTTGGATGGGTTTAGAGCCGCTGTGCAGGCACAGGCTTTTGAGGGTGTATTCATCCCTTCCGATGTTCATATTAAGCAGACTACTTCGTTTTAAACCAAAAATACCGAATTTCTCAGACCTAGAGTTCGTACTACGCCTAGGGAACCGACAACCAAAGTGCATTCTGAGGGCCCCATGCCACCGAAACAAATTCTTAGAATGGCTGAAGACCTTATTAACTTAATTAGGGGAAGCCAGCCTTTCCCCCTCTAAAAGACCAAGAACTGATTCTCCTTCTGATTCTTCAGAACATGAGTCCAATGACTTTGACCCTTCTGATTACCAGGACATACCTTTATCTACTTTTGAGGATTCTGATTCAGAGGATTCCATTCCCTCTGCTTCCCCACCAGAGGATTTTTCTTTCGGTGAAACCCTGCAAACCTTCAGAGAGCATTTCCGCTGGGAGTGCCAGGGCTACCCACAGTCCAAAAAGAGACTCTGGGAATTTTTAAACATGCCCCAGCACAGGCCTCTAGCTATCCCTCCTGTTCTGGAAATTGTAGATGATGTCTTCATGGAATCCAGTCTTATCCCTGATACTTTGCCACCAGCTCCCAGGAAACCTCACAGGTACTACAGAGTACCTGGCTCTCTCAAATTCCTATTTAAAAAAACTACTTTGGATCCAGAGACCTAAAGGCATTAAGGCTACTACAGCCAAAAACCCTACTCCTTCGGACAGCGATTCTAGGGCTTTGGACAGATTGGGTAAGAAGGTATACATCTCTGCTACTCTTGCCATCAGGGCTTTAAATTGCCAGTTTCCAATAAGTATCAGCAACATATTATGGAACAAATTAAACAAAAAATGAGGTTGATTCCTGATTGTGCAGAACATAAAGATTTGCAAGAGTTAATGCATTTTGCTAACCAAGTTGGAAAACATACTTTGCAATGTGGTTTTGATGCCTTAGAAGCATCTTGCAGGGCTGCTGTCAATGGGCCTGTTCTTAGAAGACATGCTTGGCTTAAGGAACAAATCTTGCCAGACCATGTCAAAGCAAAATTACTAGATGCTCCATTAAACCAAGAACGTCTGTTTGGCACTAAAGCAGAAGTTGTCCTCAAAAGGATGGAGGAAAAATCTAAATCTATGCAAACTGTTAAAGATTTTCTACAGGTACAACCACCTAGATTCAGTAGGCATTGGCCTTCTAAAGACTGGTCTTTCCCAGTCCCTCCCAGACCTTCTCAGTCCAAACCCAGGAGCAGCAGACCACCAAGACTTAGTCTCAGGTATACACAGATCTAAACATTGGAGTGCTCCCACCTCAAAATCAGGGAGTCATAAGCCACCATCCTATGGAAAAAGTTCACAATGACTTGTCCTTCACCTTTCCAAGCCTTGCCCAAGTACTTGCACCCTTAGGAGGAAAACTAGCCCTCCAGACAAAAAAAAACGGGAGTAGATTACCCAGGACAAATGGGTCTTGAACACTGTATTCCAGGGATACATATTCTACTTTCACTCACTGCCAACCCCAAGCAGATGGCCAGACCTCCCCCCAAACCAGTGGGCAGAGACCCAAAAGCAAGTACTTTCTCTTCTCAGTATCATGAGGAGCCATATTTGCAACTTACGGGTGTAGCAATGGGTACTCCCATTGCTAACACGTATGCCAATTTAGTATTATATGAGTGGGAGAAAAGTGTAATATTAAGCAATGTGAATCAATTGAATGACAAAGTAATGTTCTATAAGGGATTTGTGGACGATTGCTTTATGATATGGGATGGCTCCTTGTTGGACTTAGATGTTTACGTGCAATATCGTAATAAGTCCACTGAGTTTCTGAAATTCAAAATGGAGGCATCAGATTATGGTATAAATTATTTAGATGTACATTTGTTTAGGAATGGGGATAGATTGGAGTCCATGGTATATAGGAAAGAGGTAGATGCCTCGAGATATACAAGTAGAGGCAGCATGCATGCTCCCCACATTTTTAAGGGATTACTGAAGGCACAATTAATAAGAATGAGTAAGTTGAATACTGTGGAAAGTACCTTTAGTGAACAGGCTGGAATTATGATTCAGGAGTTTGAAAGAAGAGGTTACTCGAGACAGATTATAGATACAGCCTATGTAGAAGTAATAAAAGGAAGGGAAAGTAAGTATAGACCAATTTTGAGTGGGGGGTCTGGAGAGACATGGAGAATCTGTACGCAGGGATGATAAAATAGTGAGATATCTTACTACATATATAATTTGAATACACAAAATGTGCGTAGTATAATAGAGAAAAATTGGCTTATTTTATTAGCTATGCCTGAAGGTGAGGTCCATAGTAGGAGATAAGCCCAGTTATGCTTATAGGAGCTCGGAAACATTGAAACAAAAACTTTGTTATAAAGACTTTCGAGTAAAAAATAAATGCATAAGGAAGGTATTAGGAGCAAAGAAATGTTATAATTGTTCTTGCTGCAATGATTTATATGAAGGTGACAATATATTTGTGCATCCTAAGAATGGAGAGGTTTTTGCTCTAGAAACTCTTAACTTGTAATGTACCACAAGTAACCTATTTGGCTACGTGTACATTCTGTGCGTCATTTTATGTGGGTAAAACCACTAGAAAGTTAAGAGAGAGGATTGTAAAGCATAAATCTGATATAAGAAGAAAGATATTAACAAATGCGTTAAGTAAGCACATTGTGGATAAGGGTGAAAAGCATAGGTTTAAATTTAGGGTAGTAAGTACAGTGAAAATGGGCATAAGAAAAGGTAATATGAATAATATGCTAGAATTAAAAGAGTTTGAGTGGATTATTAGGCTACAGGCTGACTCAAATCCTGGTTTGAATAATGCTGTTAGCTTAAAACCTGTATTAATGAAAAAGCGAAGGGAGAAACTGTAAGTTTGAATTTGTATATATGTCACTATTCAAGCAGAATGTGTTTAAATGTATATTTTTGTAAGTTTGTGTGTATATGTGTATATATATATATATATATATATATATATATATATATATATATATATATATACACACACACACACATATATATAAATTTTTATATATATATATATATACATTCTTTTTTATTATTTTTTATATATAACTGTCTATAGTATATTATTATAGGTACATATTTATGAAATGTATGTGTTATTTAAGTTTTGTTATTTTACAATGGCATTTTATTCATTTAGTGTTTTTTCTTTGACATGATTATTGTTTAGTGTGATAGGTTAGCTGAAGCATGTGATTTAATTGTGTCTCCTTTTTAAATGATGGATAAGTATGACTACTTTATACTGATGAAGGGTGTAGACCCGAAAGCTTTATAATAAAGTGTTGGTGTGTTATAGAGTTGGTTATACTAGGGGTCCACCAGGATGGCTTTTTTTTCGGCAAGACCCGTTTTTAATCAGGTGAGGTACAGCCAATTCTATACAACTGTTTAAGTGGTTATACAGGGCAATGGTGTACACTTCTTCATAGGGAGTCCATGTTACCTGCATTTGATACAAAACGTGTAGTTCCAGCAGTAACAACCAAGAATTAAAACACCCAAGTCTGCTGAATGGGGAGTCCGGATCCAATAATTTTCACCACGAATGTGAAGTTTCCACAATTTTATTAAAACATACTTTCATATCAAAAAACTGTAATAGTTAAGTGGTTTCATCTATTACATATACTTCTTCAGAACATCGTCACAATTAACATAATGGTTTAAATAAACCAATCAATTTCTGAAACTCCTCAAACAATTAAGAACTAACATAATTTTCTTAAAGTGCCCTGTGCAAACTAAAGTGCCATATATAATACATAATTTAAAAACACATGCCAATTGTATCAAACGTGTTAAAATTAGTAACAATACTTGTAGACATAAATAAATAAATCACTATAAAACTCACACTTTTGCTTCCAGAATGGCCTTCATTGATACGCCATCATTTATACCTTGATGGACAGTAGAATTCAATAGTATTTGCCATCTAGTTTCTTTCTCATTTAATTTCTTAGTAATACTACCACCTCTTGGATTTCTTCTCACTTGCTCAAGGATGGCAAATTTGAATTCATCACATCCAGGACATTTTTGCAAATGTCTGTATAAAGCATTTGTTTCATCTTTTTTCTATATACAATAAAAATGGTCATATATCCTGTTCCTAAGACACCTATCAGTTTTTCCCACATAGAAACAGGCATGTGGTACACTTAGCCAAGTATACCACATCCTGGGTATGACGATTGCCATTCTGGAAATACACAACAGACTGATTAATATTTTCCAACTTTATCTGAGAAATTTCCATGATTGCGTGGCACTGATTACAGTTGCCACATATGTGTTCCACCCTCCCTAGAACTATTCTTAGGTAAAAAAATGTTAAGCTCATATACATTCTCAAGGTTAAATCCTGTTTTATAAACAAAGGTTGGTTGTTCCCCTATTAAATTATAAATATTGTCATCGGACTTCAATGTATTCCAAATACATGTGATATTTCGAATATCCTTGACAAAATTTCCATACTGTAAAATACATGGCCATTTAAATTCATTCTGGTTTTCTGGGGTTTCAGTAACATTTGTCTGTAAATTCATTCTCCCACTACCCAACAGTGATTTATATTTTTTACCCCATTCAGACCTAATGTATTTTATAGTGTTGTCAATAAGATTGCTAGGGTATCCCCTTTTCAAAAACATATTTCCAATAAAGTCAAGTTCTAAAACCATGTCTTTAAACTCAGAAGTCATTCTTGCTGCCCTAATGCACTGTCCCTTAATTATACTAGCTTTTTGTTTGTAGGGATGGCAGCTAGAATATTCTAAATATGTGTTACTAAACGTGTTTTTCCGAAAAATTTTGGATACAAAGTGGTCTTTCTCAATGTATATGTATGTGGCCAAGTATGACATACCTTTAGTATCAAAGTTATAGGTGAATCTTAAGTATTCACTAGATTTATTTAAGTATTCAATAAATTCCAATTCATTCTTGGACCCATTCCATAAAATTAAAGATATCGTCCAAAAACCAGACGTAACATTTAATTATCGAATTCCACTTACTTTGGAATATACATTGCTCTTCCCAACTAAGTAATACTAAATTGGCAAATATGGGTGCACAAGCCGCACCCATTGCAATGCCATTACTTTGTCTATAATATTCTCCTTCATAGAAAATGTAGGTGTGTCTCAAAACTAACTCCATAAACTCCAAAATTAAAAGAATTCTGTCCCATGAAAAATCACTATATTTCTGCATACTATCCTTAAATCTTCTGAGACCATCTTCCTCCGGTATACAAGAAAACAGGTCTATCGCATCAATTGCGACAAAAATGACTTCATTATTGAGTTTATCTGGAGTCAACTGACCTAGAAAGTCCCAGGAATCGATAATTATGTGGGGTATGTTTTCATAAATACTTTTTAACCAACTATCAATAACTTGGCCAAAAGGGAAAATTTTTGATTTATTCCCTGCAATGATAGGTCTGAAAGGGAGGTCCATCTGGTCTTTATGGACCTTAGGGTATTCCCACCATAGTTTGCATTTGAGGGGGCTTTAAAACTTCTAATACCATCACTTAGTAGGAGGTAATTTGTCTTTGAAAAATTCTTAAGCATTTTTAAGCTTGATGGGGTATCTATTCTCATAATTACATAAAATGAGACTGATTTATGGTCCAATCTTACCAGGGAGGATGTAACACGGTGGGGATGAGCAGTGCTCTCCATGTTAGTGAGTACTGTGACCAGGAAATTTGAGCTTCTTATGGGTGTGTTGACTAGCTGTTTTCGAGCATTTGCATCGACAAATTGAAGAACCTCTGAGCCAGTTGATGGTAGGATAATTAAAATCGCCCATGAGTAAGGTGTTGGGCTGTATGGCAAGTGACTCCAGTACGTCCAGGTATGTGGTATTCTTTTCCTGTTTCATTGTTGGGGACCTATAGCTAACCATGATGTGATATGGGAATTTGCCTATAGTTAATTGGACATGGAGTAGCTCGACAGTCATACTGTTTGACCAGTGTAGAGATGTAATTATCCTTAAAGAAGATGGATAGACCTCCTCCTTTGGTTCTTTCATGCTCATTTTGTGGTCTGAACATATGGAAGGCATTGTAGCCATGTACGTCCAGAGTGCTTTCCGAGGCTTTGAACCATGTTTCGGTGACTGCAAGATGTCAGCATTTTCCAAAGTAAGGAGTGCTTCCAGGAAATGCAGTTCCTTGTTTATACTCGTAGCAGTAAGCAGCAGTACCTTGAGTTTATCTGGAGAGGATTTTGTTATGTTGGGAGGTTGATTATTTTGACACTGCCTAAAAAAGGCACAATAGGGGAGGCTAATGCCTTTGCCAGTATCTGAAAGCCTAGAGGAGACAGGTGCAGACCATCTCTGACAAAACAAACAGCATGGCCTGTTGACCCTGTCTTCGTAGGCTAACAGATATTGAATCCCCTTGGACTGACACCAGAAGCTAAGCAATTCTTAAGTTAATGTTTTTCTTTGTATTGTGGCATCATCCTTGGAGAAAGTAGAAAGATGCTTAAGGCTAGCCTTGCACCTGCCTGCGACATAATCCAAGAGCTCAGTCATGTCTCTCTTCATATAGTCCAGGTATGTCTCAAGTTGTTCACCCCCATATGGACTATGACAGAGTCATACTGGTACTTGTGGCATCCACTGTTGCAGCATTTACGTACATAATAATGACATAAACCGAGACTAGTGCACTTTCTTGCTTACTTACACGAAAATCTCAGAACATACACTACAGTATTTAAAACAAAATGAGATAAACAGTGCATGTAAACATTGTATTCCATTCACACCAAATATTATTGCATTCAAATCATGTCTAACTCTCTAGCATTACCTAGTAAAATAAATTTAATTTAAAATGCTGCTTACTTGTGTAAAGTATCACCCTTTGTATTGCCAGTTTCCCAAATTGCAGAAATTTGTATGTAGCTTTTTCAGTGATATAACTCTAATGCTAGGCTTTTCCTCATCAACCTAATCCCTCTAGTATTCTAATTAATACATCCCCTGAAATAGGCAACCACATTACCCATGTTAATTACATTTATGAAATTACACTCTGTACAATGAATGAATTAAAACAGTATTTGTAACCTTAAAATGAGATATTAATATATTGTAAAATGGCTAATCGTACATTAAGTCTAAATGATGCAAGGGAGGCATGACAAAACTGACTAAATAATAGGTGGTAATGTGTCAAACCATAATTATAGTCAAAAGCCTTACCCCATATCTTTTTTGTCCATTAGAGATTTTTAGGCTATATCTCTATTCTTCTGGAAAACTACTCCATGACCACCGTAAGTATGTGTGGTCAGTAGTCACCCAGTATCTCTACTCTATGACAGCAATAAATGTATGTGGTCAGTAGTCACCAGTATCTCTACTAAAATCCAAGTGCAGCAAAAGTACACAAAATGAATCCAATAAAACCACGAAAGGCGCACTGAAAGCGACCCAATAAAGCCACGGACGAAGGCAACCGGTATGTGTAACGTTTTATTAAAGAATAGATCACACCAAAAACATTCCATCTCCATTAATGCTGTTTGAAAATCCGTTTTAATTTCATCTCACCATCAGATGTGAGTTAGTGAAAGACTGCCCTTTTGTATACAATCAAATCTCCACTGTTTCTTGTAGCAATTGCTACTATTTCTAGCCCTTAAACTATAATTAACAGCCAAATGTAATGCTAGAAAAGGTTTTCAATTGAGAACTAGAATGTAATACATTACTTTTTAATAACTACAGGCAAATCCCCCTATGTTTTCCAGTTTTACAAGTATCTCTACTCCATGACCACAATAAATGTGTGGTCAGTTATCATCCAGTGTCTCTACTCCATGACCACAGTAACTCTGTGGTCAGTAGTCACCTACGTATCTCCACCCCATGACCACAGTAACTGTATGTGGTCAGTAGTCTCCCAAGTATCTCCACCCCATGACCACAGTAACTGTATGTGGTCAGTAGTCACCCAAGTATCTCCACCCCATGACCACAGTAACTGTATGTGGTCAGTAGTCACCCAGTGTCTCTACTCCATGTCTAAAGCATTTAGACCTCTGTTTAATAACCCTGAAGATCCCCCTAAAAATCCCATAAAAGACTGTATTAATCCTTATTTTCAGTGCAGTAAATTTAGTGGAATTGTTAAATTTTCAAAAATAATACCAATCAGACTGACTTAAATCAGATGCATAAAACCCTTCCACAGAAGTCTTTCATCTAACAGAGCACACAATTCCACTTAAAAGGGAGTCAAACTGTTATCATTCAAACAAATGCTATGTATACCAACCAATTTTGCCATGTCTGTTTTTAATTTTCAAATATGAAAAATTTATCCTTTTTAATTGTCAGTCATAGCAATTCCTGTAAGTTAGTAGCATGTCATGTTAAAATGCTTTGATTTAGTCGGAGTCACCCTACAAAATGGAGGAGCTGTAAGCACAAATAACATACAAACTTCTCCTTATTTCTCTTGCCTGTACTTCAGATAAAAAAAGGTAAAAAAAAGTATGGTATAGTCAACATGATATTTTATAACTGGTTTATCAATGTGATATTCCATCTTTTGACATACTAGGTGTAAGAACCACAACAAACAGTGCTGTCACATTTTCAAGCTCTCCTCAATCAAAATCATGAAAATCTGCGGTCTGTCTTACCTTCATTACTGTTTAATAGTAATTCAGTGGTTTTGCCTTCCATGTGTTTTTCCATTTCTGACCAGACAAAAATAAAGCTAAATCAGAAAATTACCAAGGTGGTCAGTGTTCACAAACCACTTAAGTTCCCCCATTGTATTAGTCTGCTGCTTTGTTTCCACTACTCATAAGATTTTATAAACCCATTCGCCATCTTATGTAGCCCAGAACATTGTTAAACAAGCAACAAAAAGGTGCATACGAGAAACTTCATTCCTTGTCATTAACATTCATAATAACATAGTTCAGCAGCAATAAAATCTACATTATTGTGTAAAGCCTCATTTGTGCAATACACATTTTTCATATTTTTATTCTCTGTTGCCTGCCTACCATTAGCACAGCGACTTTGTGGAGTAGTCGTACAGTTGGCCATCAGGGGTCATGTGGTTAATTAAATAGCAATCCTTGGTGGCTGACATGAGTGCCCACATCGGCTTATTTATATATGTTTACCAGGGTAGTGCATTGATCAGAAGGGGCCAGTTTCATGCACAACCCAGGCAAATGACAGAGACATTTTACAAAACAACAAAATAAGTATTTAAAAATTATATGGAAACAACATGTGCAAATATAATAAGTCTTGTAATAAATTCTGAAGATAATGGAATTTCAGCAAACAGTAAAGCAGAAATGATAAAAGGAAGTAGGAGGTACTTGGTTAGATGATGTGTCCTGCTGGAAGCAGGCGCAGTGGATCTGACTTAGTACAGTAAATTGTCAGTTAACTAGCACCCATGGGGATTGGTATATGCTGGATAGCTGTCGTTTCTGGTTGCTTGAGAGTTACTATTAAAAATAGGCCTGACTAATACTGTGCCCTATACTATTTGTTGGGTTTGACTTGTTCTTAGGTTGGGGAGAGAGGGAATTTATTCCTGTCTTCCTTTTTAAAACTCTAAAAATGTAAGGTATGTTTTTGCGGGCGGTGGGAAACAAAAGTGCAACTCGTGAAAATTGTACTGTATTTCATAGATTTTTTTTTTTTCTGGTTGCTTGAGTTCCAGTTAACTGAGAGTTTGCTGTATGTATTTGTTTGGTTCTAATTTGAAACTTGGAATATGGATTAACATTTAGGTTGATGGGGGCAGTTGCCAAAGAATTGGGGCGATTGTGGACAAGGCATGTTTAGTGCAGTAAAGTTTGTCCTTGGGGCAATGAGAGCCTGGGTGGCATGTAACCAGTACCTTGGGATGTATGAGGAGTTTTTCTGTCAAATATGAACAGTCAAAATCAACATTTATAGTCATGGTGTAGAATATATGACCTTAACTATATAAAATGAGTAGTAAATGTGCTGCAGTCAGTATTCTTCTGGGATAATTGCAATTTATATGCCATCTAATTATCTAAATCTGTGAAATATAACATTTCTAAACATCTAACACTAAAGAATGAAAGAGGAATTTGCTCTCAAATCAGTATTTAACTGCATAGTATTGAATGTAACCAAATGGATGTTAAGTATCAAAGTCTGAAGTCACGTTATTTGGTGTATATACAAGTTTTTGTTTAAGAGGATTGATATTTAAACTTCCAACAGGCATCACTGTCTAAAGCCCTGTCCAAAAAGTGCAGAAGCCTAGAACCTTTGTCTTACACATAACGTGAGCAAATATATCTAGCACTTGCTAATGTAACCGTCACTTAACTGAAAAAAATGTAGGATTTACTACCTACAACCGCAATACCTTGTTGATTTGACACAAATTATGAGCAGGCAACTCTTCAGGAAATCCGTTCAAAATGCACAGAAGTCCAAGTCTCTAATCGTAGTGCCAGAACTATATTAACTGAAACTGTAATGCACACATTCCATCAGTCGGTCAGTTAATGTAGCAGCAGCGGGTTTTACTTGTGCCATGACACTTTTTTTATTTTTTTTGTTCATTTTTTTTAACGCATAAGCACAGATCAGAAGTGGAGTACAACTTTTTATCTTATCCCCACTGTACAAGAACTGAAAAGTGTTGTCCTTTTCTGATGCACTAAGATGATATGTTGTGTTAGTCTTATTAGCAGCATATAGTGAAGTGAGTGTCTGATACCTCATTGTATCAATGCCCTCCTCACTGAAACTTGCTAACACTCACCATAGCGGTTTGAAACCTGTTAACATTTCGCCACACATAGAATAAACATCTTTTAAAGAGCTGGCAAGGTCCACTTAATTTATTATGTCAGAAAATTGCAAGGATTACAGTAGAATTTATGCTGAAAAAGTATAATCAGCAAAAACTGTTGTTTCTACCTGACATTTTTCAGTCTTGCAAATTTAATGAAGTACTTCCTTATTTTTTTTCTTTTACATGATTCAAACTGGCAGCAGTGTTGTCCTCATAGCCCACTCTGGGATGACTTCTTTTGGCTTTTCCCGGTTAGGGGGTCACCACAGCGGATCACCTGTCCGCTCATGATGAAAAGGTGTCTGCATTCCCAATGAATTCACAAAAATCCTGTCCAAGATGCCATTTTCTGTTTCATAAAATTAAACCTTTCCTTGTGTAAGTTCATCATACTGCTTTATCCTTCAGTACTGTCTACTGTTGCTTGTTAGACATTTGTCCACAAGTTTCTGCTGACTTATTTCCCTAACTTCTACCATCTTTATCTTCCAGTTGTATTGCACAGCTTAACAACCTAACCTGAATTTGGTATAGAAACTTGCTGAACATTTTAATGAAACTTACGACTTTTGTACCCCCCCCCCAAAAAAAAAGGTGTCAATATGATGAATACTTAAATGATTTTGATTTCAGTGCGTTTATCAGAGATGGTTTATTTTAGTATGTTGACGCAATTGATGCTAAAATACACACTTTGTTTTAATGATATTATTTCTGGCAAGTAAGTGGTGTAGGGATTAGTGCTGCATTTGCAGATATTGGCTTATCATAATGGAAAGTGCCATTTTTGTGTTAAAATTATTTAAAATGTGGTCTCGTGTGTATGCTTTATTGATGACATTGCAATGGCTGGATAATATGCAACATCTGTAATCTTTCATGGATAAGCTGCATGGAAGTACATACTTATAATGTTTTATGAAAAATAGATTTTTTTTTAATATTTTAGACATTGTCAACTTATATCAAACAAC